>NC_041214.2:58860522-58867053 GCF_002837175.3 Physeter macrocephalus
ATGCCGCGGAGCGGCTGGGCCTGTGAGCCATGGCTGCTGAGCCTGCACGTCCGGAGCCTGTGCTCCGCAACGGGAGAGGCCACAACAGTGAGAGGCCAGAGTACCACAAAAAAAAAAAAAAAAAAAAATCAATTAATTAAATTAAATTTGAAGATAAAAACCATAAATAAATCCAAATGCTTTTTATGCAAAGAGAACTTTGCAACTGCAGTGGTGTCATATAAAATTAATGTATTTTTAATAGAAAAATAAATAAAAGCAAATTATGGAAAGTGCGCAAATTACAGATGCTTACCTTACATGGCTGATGTTTCAAAATTCTGTAGGTCATTTGTTTGTTATTTGACAGATCTTTTTCCAAAGCAAGATGTTTGAAAAAGCAGGACAAATTGCAGAATATAATGCAATCCCAAATAAGCATAAAAGATTATATGTTTTCATAATTTATGTTTTCATCAGATATTAATGGAATATATTATTCCCAAAATTAAATACATATATAAAATAAAATATACAGAGATCATTAAATAAATGACTAAATAAATGAAATGCAACTGAATATTTTTAAATACTTCTTGAGGTCTAGAACCTAAGGAGAAACATGTATTAATAGTGGAAAGAAAAAGAGGTAAAAGTATAGAAGTAATTTTAGGTTGTGAAGTATTACAAGAGCTTTTCTGACTGATGCCACTGATTCTCACTAATGCTCTTTTATTCTGATAAAAGTATTGCTACTTATTTGTAATTACAGCTGTTTAGAAACTTATAAATAAAATTCAAAAAGAGGAGAAAGGATAGAAAAGTTTTCTTTTTTCTTTCCCTGAAAATATTTGAATAAAAGAGAAAGGAGAAGAGAAGAGAAGAAAAAAAAAGATTAAAGAAGATTCTTTTTAATGCAGATGTGTATATAGGTTTCTATAGCATTATAATAAACTGTGAAAGTATGTAGAATGTGTTGGAAAGGAAAGCTGAACCTGATGTTTGGGTAGTCATTTGTCTAAAATGCTTTACATATGTACCACATCTTCTTTATCCATTTCTCTGTTGGTACATATTTATATTGGAATATTACTCAGCCATAAAAAGGAATGAAATTGGGTCATTTGTAGAGGCATGGATGAACCTAGAGACTCTCATACAGAATGAAGTAAGTCAGAAAGAGAAAAACAAATATTGTATATTAACACATATATGTGGAATCTAGAAAAATGGTATAGATGATCTTATTTGCAAAGAAGAAGTAGATATACAGATGTAGAGAACAAACGTATGGATACCAAGGGAGAAAGAGGGGGTGAGAGGAATTGGGAGATTGGGATTGACATATGTACACTATTGGTACTATGTAAAACATAGATAACAAATGAGAACCTACTGTATAGCACAAGCAACTCTACTCAATGCTCTGTGGTAACCTAAATGGGAAGAAAATCCAAAAAAGGGGATATATGTATATGTATAGGTGATTCATTTTTCTGTACAGTAGAAACTAACATAACATTGTAGAGCAACTATATTCCAATAAAAATTAATTTAAAACAAAATAAAATAAGAATCAATCAAAAAAATTAGAAAAAGCTTTATGAGGTAAACTGAGGTGGCAAGTATGACCAGCTACTACTATGTGCAAGACCAAATAGCTACCAATACATGCAAGATAATTAAAAGTAAAGACTTGTTCTTAAGTCTTTATATGGAATACTAAATCTTTAATTCCTTAAGTAAAACTACATGAAAATATTTTCTATACCACTTAAGGTGTATTAATATGCAATTATAAAAGACATTTGACCAATAGGGCATTCAAGGTTAATTTAGTCATATGTAAGCTAATTTAGTCATAAGACAATTTGTTTTGTCTTAATTAGGCATGAATTTTCCTCATTTTATGAGAACGTTTTGCTGGTTCCCCCAGGATTAGGATTGTCTATATTTTTAATGTGAATTATAAAAATTTCCAGTCTTTTACTCCATTAAAGCAAATGTAGCTGTATTGGTTTACCTACATTAAAATGATTGCTCCAATAATAATATAGGACAACCAGCTAAAACTTCATAATAAAAAATTATGTCCCAAATATAGTGTTCCATGTATCTTCAGGTAACAGCAGATTCTGAGATGTTGTCTTCGGTCTCTTTGCTCATATTATTTTGATTCCCTTGAATTTTATTTAAGTCCTAGGAGACTTAGCCCTACCTGTATATTCAAATTAGTCTTCTGTGTGTCTGAGCTGTGTATGTGATTCTTCATTTATGTTGGTTTATTGGTGTCTCTAATAATCTAATGAATTATATGAATCCATTGCATTCTCTCCTTACAAAAATGTTCACATGTTTATTTTTTGAGCTCATGTGCTCAAATTGTTTACATATATTATTCCCATACAATTGTAGATGGTTTTCAGATATTCTGAAGCCCTTCCATGTTCTCTCTAGGAGACTGTGGATCTTAGGGTAAGAAGCTGTGTTCAGGACCTGCAAACTCTTTTTTGAAATTCTACTTTTTACCAGTTTCATCTGTTTTATTATTATAGTTGATTCCAACCACAACTTCAAATTGAATTTAATTTTTTAGTACCCATGAAATAAACTCCTTGTCTTAGTGTCTTATTTCTTTCTTATCTCTTCCTATGCTGCATGCCACTAGCATTAACATTATTTGATATCCCAATAATAGGTATTTTTCATAATCTTAATGCCAACCCACTCACCATTCATAATTATTCAAATTAGAACTTGGGAAATGATTTGCAGAAGGTAAAACCAGGACAACATGGCTAAAAGAAATGACAAGTGGATCAACTGGTGAATTCTACCCAACCTTTAAGGAAGAAATAAAACCAATTTTATAAAATATTTTCCAGAAGATAGAAGCAAAGGTAATACTTCCTAACTTATTCTATGAATCCAGTATTACCCTAATACAAAAACCAACAAAACACAACTAGAAAAGAAAACTATAGACCAATATTTCTCATGAAAATAGATGCAAAAATTCTCAAGAAAATATTAACAGGTTGAATCCAGCAATGTATAAAAAGAATTATACACCACAACCAGTAGGATTTATCTCATATGCATTCAAATATCTAATAATATAATATATTTCTTCAACAGGCTAAAGAAGAAAAATCACATGATCATAACAATAGATGCAGAAAAAAAAGTATTTGACAAAATCCAACACCTATTCATAATAAATACTCTCAGCAAACTAAGAATATGGGGAAACTCTCTCAACTTGATAAAGAATATCTACAAAAACCTGTAGCTAACATAATTGTTAATAGTGAGAAACTAGGAAATTTCCACTTCAGATCATGAACAAGGCAAGGATTGCTTCTCTCACCATTCCTTTTCAACACTGTACCAAAACCCCACATAATACAATAATAAAAGAAAAGAGAAAAAAATTATATATGGATTGGAAAAGAAGAAAACTGCCTTTGTCTTCAGATGACATTATTACCTATGTAAAAATCTAAAAGAAGGACTTCCCTGGTGGTCCAGTGGCTAAGACTCCACACTCCCAATGCAGGGGGCCCAGGTTCGATCTCTGGTCAGGGAACTAGATCCCATATGCTGCAACTAAGAGTTCTCATGCTGCAACTAAAGATCCCCCATGCCGCAATGAAGATCCCGCATGCCGCAATTAAGACCTGGTGCAGACAAATAAGTAAATAAATATATATTTTTTAAATCCAAAGGAATACACAAAATAACTTCTGAAACAAATGAATAATTACAGAAGATACAATGATAATATATAAAAGTCAACTGATTTTTCTACAGTCAAGTAATGAACAAGTGGAATTTGAAGTTAAAAACCCAGTATCATTTAGCATCCAAAAATGAAATACTTAAGTATAAATCTAAGAAAATATGTACAAGATCTGCATGAGGAAAATTACAAAACTCTGATAAGAGTAATCAAAGAAGAACTAAGTAAATGAAGAGATATTCTACATTCATGGATAGGAAGATTCAATATTGTCATCTTTTCTTCCCTTTTTGATCTATAAGTTCAATGGAATCCCTATCAAAATCCCAACAAATTATTTTGTGTATACAGGCAAACTGACTTTAAAGGTTATATGGAGAGGCAAAAGATTCAGAATATCCAACCCAATATTCATATAGAAAAACAAAGTTGGAGGACAGAAAATACCTAACTTCAAGACTACTCTAAAACTACAGTAATGAAGACAGTGAAGTATTGTGAAAAGAACAAACAGGTCAAGGAAAGAAATAGATCCATATAAATCTAGCAGACTAATAATTGACAAAGAATCAAAGGCAATACAATGGAGAAAAGAAAGTCTCTTCAACAAATGGTGCTGGAACAACTGTACATCCACCCACATGCAAACAAAGAATCTTTACATAGACCTTATACACTTCACAAAAGCTAACCTAAAATGAATCATAGACCTAAATGTAAAACACAAAAACATAAAATTTCTAGAATATATCTAGGAGAAATGATATCTTATACATAACCTTGGGTATGGCAATGACTTTTTAGATACAACACCAAAGGCAAGATCCATGAAACAAATAATTGAGAAACTAGACTTCATTAAAATTCAAAACCTCTGCTTGTGGAAGACCATGACAGTAGAAGGAGAAGACAAACCAGAGACTAAGAGACTATTTTCAAATGACAACTGATAAAGGACTGTTATCCAAAATACATAAAGAACTCTTAAAACTCAACAATGGGAAAATGAACAACCTAATTTAAAAATGGACAAAAGGCCTGTGCAGACACCTCACCTAAAAGGATATACAGATGGCAAATACGTATATGCAAAGATGTTCATTATATGCCCCAAGGGAATCAAAAATTAAAACAATGAAATACTACTATTCATTTATTAGTACAAAACCCAAAACACTGACAATACCAAATACTGGCAAGAATGTGGAACAGCAGAAACTCACATTCCTTGCTGGTCGAAATTCAAAATGTTTGAATTCAGGTACTTTGGAAAACAGTTTGGCAGTTTCTTACAAAACTGAACATATTTTTACCATATAATCCAGTAGTTATGCTCCTTGGTATTTATCCAAATGTATTAAAAACTTATGTCCACACAAAAATTTGTGGAAGGTTGTTTAAGCAACTTTACTCATAAATGCCCAAACTTAGAAGCAACCAAGATATCTTTCAGTAGGTGAATGAATAAACTGTGATATACCCAGATAATGGAATATTAACCACTGCTAAAGAGAAATGAGTTATCAAGCCATGAGAAGACATGGAAGAATCTTAAATGCATATTACTAGGTGAAAGAAGCCAATACGAAAAAGCTTCTCACTGTATGATTCTAATTATATGACATTATTGAAAAGGCAAAACTACAGATAGTATAAAGATCAGTGATTGTCAGGGGTTAGTGGAGAGAAAGAGGAATAGGCATAACATAGAGAATTTTTAGGACAATGAAACTATTCTGTATGATACTATAATGACAAATATGTGTCATTATACACTTGTTCAAACCCAGAGTGTACAACACTGAGAGACCCCTAATATAAACTATGGACTTTGTGGATGATAAGGATGCATCAGTGTAGGTTCATCAATTGTAACAAATGTACTGCTGTGGTGCAGAATGTTGATAATGGGGAAACTGTGTGTGTATAGGGGAAGCGGGAATATAGGAATTCCTTGGATCTTTCAGTCTATTTGGCTGTATACCCAAAACTGCTCTAAAAAATTATATTTTAAAAAAGTCATAGCAATGCCATCCTACTGTCCTAGTATTTAGTTGATGGAGACTGTCACTAACCCCAAAGAAAAATTTTAGATATTAATAAATCCCTAAGTGAAACTAATAATAAAACCTTTATTTGCAGATAATTGAGAAACTAAGAGTGTAAGACATATGCTAAGGACGACAGAAGTTGATACTTGCACAAAAATTCCTATGGTCCCTGTTTTTGTTCATTAATTCATGGCATATCTTTAAATTTATCTATTATAGTGTGAATAGAAAATGTATTTTCTAAGAGGGATTTTGGCCTTTATTTCTATAGTATCTGTGCTTTATGTAGAGAATTTTTTATCAGAATAATTATTTAATTAACCAACTAATCATCTCCCATTTGTATTTTTGTTGTGAAAGATAGTGGATTTTTAAAAATTTTAAATGTTATGGGTTTATATCTTAATTATAATTTCTTATATGCTTATAATATATAGAGGACTGTGGTGGTTAAAAATCCCTAGACATTATATATCTAAATGGACCTTATATATAAATTATGCTGACAAAATATATTAATTTCTTTAATATTTGCTAAATGATGATAGTCATTTTAAAGTTTGTCATGGTGCATGAGATTACCAGTCTATAATACTCTTGATAATCCATTACTCTAAAGAAATCCATTGAGAGGAAATCAAAAAATACTTAGAAACAAATGACGATGGAGACACGACGACCCAAAACCTATGGGATACAGCAAAAGCAGTTCTAAGAGGGAAGCTTATAGCAATACAATCATACCTTAAGAAACAGGAA
>NC_041214.2:58869821-58882158 GCF_002837175.3 Physeter macrocephalus
ATAACTGATTCACTTTGTTGTAAAGGAGAAACTAACACACTATTGTAAAACAGTTATACTCCAATAAAGATGTTAAAAAAAAAAAAAGAAATCCATTGAAATTCATTTTCTTTTAATTTTTTAGGTGATTGAAATTGATCTTCTATTGGAAATAATATTTTATATTAATGTTAATATAAACTTTATCTTCCTAAAAAAGGAGAGCTTTTGAAATATTCTCTCAATTAGTCATATTCATTGTGATAAGAATATTAGAAAAGCATTTAAAATATTTTTATTCATTATAAAAACCTTAGGGCATGGATGATAACTTAGGAGCTTATTTTTGCCTGAAATGTACAGGAAGACAAATAAGATCAAAGGGAAATTCTCCAGGAAAAAATTATCCCGTGATAGCAGAGAAGGGGGAAATTGCCTGATGATTCCCTTCTTCATTCATATAAAATAAATTCAGCTGCTCTTTCTTGGCAGAAAGTTAGTCGATTTACATCACATATTTTTCTTTCTCCCCCCCAAAAAAAGAATGAGATAAATCTTCTATTCAATCTACAAAAGAAAAAAATTTAATAAAACATCTATAAGTGTAAACAGAATTTATTTATATTTTATACACTACCAACTTCCAAAAAAGTCTTTGCAATGATTTATAATAAAAACAAAACAAAAATTTTAAATGAAGGAAGAATTTTAATATGTAATCACCACTGAGTAGAAAACAGCTTCAAGCTTACAAAAAGTCAAGGGAGAGGGGAAAATTTTTAGATAATATCTTATCTATTAAAAAAATTTCTTCCTTGGAAATTTGCCAGCTTTTTAAAAAATTAATTAATTAATTAATTTTATTTTTGGCTGCATTGGGTCTTCGTTGCTGTGTATGGGCCCTCTCCAGTGCAGCCAGCGGGGGCCACTCTTCATTGCTGTGTGCGGGCTTCTCATTGCAGCAGCTTCTCCTGTTGTGGAGCACGGGCTCCAGGCACGCAGGCCTCAGTAGTTGTGACACATGGGTTCAGTAGTTGTGACTCGCGGGCTCTAGAGCGCAGGCTTAGTAGTTGTGGCTCACGAGCCTAGTTGCTCCATGGCATGTGGGATCTTTCCGGACCAAGGCTCAAACCCGTGCCCCCTGCGCTGGAGGGCGGATTCTCAACACTGCACCACCAGGGAAGCCCTACCAGCTTCTTAATATCTTTAACTTTGAGAGAAATTAATCAAAGGAGTTTGAAATAGGAGATCCTTAATAAGATACTGGTCAGTACCTTAGATGTTCTTTTTATAACAATATTTATATTATAATATTTTCTAATTACTTCTAGGCTTTAAGTAAAAATCAACTATTAATTGAAGTTGATGCCTACAAACACACACCTGCTTTAGCTGCTGTTCCCTTCTGAATGTGTCCCCTCAGTTTTAGTTTGAGATTGAGGAAATGATGAAAATACAGTTCTTCCTGAACTAACAATAGGGCTATGTCCTGATAAATTTATCGTTAAGTCAAAATGTGTTTAATATGCCTAATGTACTGAACATCATCAATTAGCCTTGCCTACCTTAAATGTGCTCAGAACACTTACATTACTTGGGCAAAAAATCATCTAACACAAAGCCTATTTTATAATAAAATGTTGAAGATTCCATGTAATTTATTGACTACAGTATTGAAAGTGAAAAACAGAATGGTTGTATGGGTACAGAGTATATATGTTGTTTATCTTCATGATCACATGGCTGCCAGGGAACTGAGGCATGAGGAGAGAGTATCATCCCGCATTTTGCTAACCCAAGAAAAGATCAAAATTCAAAAAGTACAGTTTCTACTGAATTCATAGCTTTCACAGCTTTGTAAAGTCAAAAAATGGTAGGGAATGTCTGTAGTTAACTATTCTTCCTCCTTATTTCAACTCGACAATTCTCTTTTATTCTTTGTATAGAGTGAACTCTGTAATAGTTAATTTTATATCTCAAAGGGCAGTAAATTTTATGTGAGAGTCCTCTTTTTTAAGTAATCAAAATAGATGAGCTTAAAATAGGTGATAGATAGATTATGATTAAATTTATGAAAAGGTGACTTCTAGCTCAGCATGGTGGGCTGAATACATACATTTACTTCCCCAAATTCTATTTACATAAGTTTTACCAAAAGAAAAGATCAAATGCATAAAAATCATTGAGAATGGAGAGGAACAGTCATAAAAGAAGCATGGAAATTTGCTGAATTCTTCACACAAAAGTGGCTATACCAATGAATATGGAGCAGAGGAAATCACAGCCCAGATTCTTTGTAGTGAAGTTCAAATTACAGGTCAACATTGTCAGGTGTGGAGAAGTGGGCTGCGGGGAAAAGAGTCAGAGTAATTAAAAAATTACCTACACAAATAGCTCGTCTAATTATTTGCTCCCACTTGCTGGTTTCACCCAAATGAAGCAGCAGGAAAAAGTCAAAATTTCTCAGGGATATCTAAGCTCCTTATGTGTATTTAGATGCTTGAAAGGAAACTGAATATAGAATGTAGTACTGTAAACCATCAAAAAGTCATGGGGCATGGAACAGTATATGGTAGTTAGGGAGAGAAGGAGGGCATAGGATATACTCAAGAGCTCTCCTCTGAAAGAAATTGCATGAAGATGCAGCAACGCTTGAGGTAAGATAAAACTGAAAGCCAACACTTTTATTTCAGAGATAAACCTATTTGGAAAAGGGAATTATAAACCTACAAAACAAACGTATTCTAACCACGTAAATTATTCAACCTAGTTATTATAATGATTGGAAAATCATGGATTTGCCATCGAAGAAAACCAGTGGTTTGTAAGGAACTGAGATGAGTATGAAAATCCATGGGCTGGTCAGGTAGAAATTGAAAACACAAGCAGACTTCCTGGCACAGCAAGAAAGTAATTTGAATGTTAGATTTGGTTGCTATAAACTGATGCTCCTCCCTCAATCCACCCCCTTCCAAGCCCGAAGGGACAAACGGCAACGAAATTATATCTCTGCTTCCCTGTGACTGGGAGAGTCCTCACCTCTTACAGCTTGCCAGGTACCCCATATATTAGGTGGCAAAATGCAGCACAGCTGACAAAACTGTGCTTGCTCTTGAGAACACACACTTGGAATCTTAGAGAAGTTGGATTCTGTTGCCATTTGGTTTAATTTTCCAACTTCCATCCCTTAAAGAAGCAGAGGCTTATAGTAATAAAGGCAGACAGAGCGTATCATATTTATTTCATTGCACCAATCTTGACTTTTTTTGTTAGTGTCAGCTTATTTCTGAGTTTCCCAAGCAACAGCTTTGGAAGTATTCTTTTTTTTCAGGAGGAATTTCAAGATGTCTCTTTTAGTCAGGAAACTTCCATTCAAATTACATTCATGTTTTGTTTTTTTTAAACTGTATTTTAGTGGATGTGTTTATTCTGGAGAAAGAGTTCAAAGTTCAAAAACTTTATTAAAAATTTAGGAAATTTGGGGCCTTTTAATACAGGCCTATGATCCAAATTGTATCTTTGATATGAATTTCAAGTGTCTAAATATTTTTATTTCTGATATTCTGAAACAAAATAACATCATTATAAAAATGGTAACAAGCCACTGAAAAGCAATTGGACAAAAACAAGAAAAATAAAACAAGTATTTTGTGATCTCAAATTAGTATTTAAATTAAAATTCATTGATATTTTGTACACATGTATAAATTTTCAAATAAAATTCATGAATGCGTTTACTCTATAGAATAATTTTCTACTTATTTTAGTTGAATATTTAAATTTACATTTTTATTGATGTAATTTTTAAAAATCTAATAAATTTATGTAATTTTAATAAATACATTTAAAACATAAAAATGAGGGTTCAAAAGTGGATGTAGATTCTCTTAACACAATGCTTATATTTTCTCATAAACTAAAACAGAATCTTCATGCCTGACATTCTGCCCACCTCATGCCACTCTTCTTTCTGTGAATGCTCTGTTTTAATTTTTCACCTTAACAGTCACTATCTCAGAAAATCCATTCTCTGATCCTATTGTCTAAAATAGGTCACTTAAAAAATTTTCTTTTATACTCCTTTGTTTGTTTCTCTCACTAAGCAGAATTACTAATTATTTTCTTATTTGTTTATTGCTTATCTTTATTATTAGACTGTACATTCATGTTTCTTTGATTACTACTGTATTCCCAGAATCCATCATAGTGCATGACATATCTTAAGTATTCAAAAACTTTTTTCTAAATTTAATGAATGAATAAATGGATTATTTCATGGTCTTACTATATTGAGGTCCAAACGAGTTTCATGGTTTACAGGATCTTTTGAGGCCACATCCCAAAGGGTATACTACTTCTTTAGTCCACTTCCCACTGGTTTTACTTTTTTGTGTATCCTTCATACTTGGCATACTTAGCAGTCAAGCATAAGCTTCTGTTTCCTAGGCTTTGCATTTTTTCCCAGGTGTCATTACCTTCACAAAAGTTTAGTAGGCTTCCAGTAAATGTCAGGTTACTTGTGTTTAGTCATTCCCCAAACTCTGGTTACTTTGTCAGTGCCCATTGTGACACCCTGAACTTGCTTCATTTGATTAGAATGTTCTGTCCATTCTTTGTGTTCTCTGTGCTCCCTTCTGGGTTACAGTGTGGAGTGGCTTGGGATCTTGCTTCTTTCTCCAAACTGCCCGGGTTTGTCATATCCATGTTGATCTCTTAGGTGATTGGATTAGGAAGTAATTTAGAAGATTTTAGGAAACCAGAATTCTCCAACTCTTCTGGTTCCTTTCAAATATTTCTGTCCCCAATTCCATAATTCCAGTTTAATAAAATGCTTGTTAATTTTCCTTTCAATAGGTAGAAAAGCAGTGAATTTGGTCACTGCAGTTCATCAAGATTTGTGATTAACACAAATTCCAGCTGCAATTCCTTGGCCTATTTCTCAATGTCATGTGTAGTTTGTTAGACTGAACTACAGCATCTTTCTTACTGCACTTTAATGATAACAAGAACTAACTTCAAACTATACTTTCTCGGCCTTTTTGCTCTCAGTTGACATAAACTTTCTCAAAGTGAACATGGTCTGAGTCTCAAAGACAGAGCAGTTGCTTCAATCACCATGCTCTCATCCAGCCATGAGTGCATACTCATTACTCCCTGCAATATCTTTATTCAGCCAGTCTCCATTTATTTTCTGGACTTTAGTTACTTGCAACAAAAATCCTACTGAACTTTTCTTACCTCAACTATCCTAGCAAAATAAACATCTGTATATGTTACATGCATGAGTCTTTTGACCACCTATAAACACTTTCAGATTTAAAATTTATGATTCCATGATATTTTGAACTTTACACACAGTAATTTTTTAACGTAATTCCATAATTTTGTGAATTTTACCCATATACAATTTCCATGTGTAGTCCAAATATATCATATCACTTTACCACCTGTGAGCAACTATCATATTATTGCAATTATACACAAACAGAAGAAGTTTTTCACCTGATTAAATTGTCGGGGTTGGGGGTGAGGTGGAGAATCCCAAAGCTGTAGGCCAATATTTCTAATTAGTCAGCTATCCATTCAGATCATACTTCAAATTATCCAATTGACTTATTTTATTTGCAGGTTCTGCATTGCTATCAAAAGTGCAAACTCAAACACATAAATAACAAATTTATGTACTGGTTATATATGTTTACAACCCCAAGTGTCCCACAGTTCAACTGATAATATAGAAGAGAACGCAATCTAAATGGAATGTTCTACCTGATTATTCCATTATAAGTTATTCCCATATTTATCACAATGGACTCACCATTTTTTACTTATACTATCCATACTCCATTCTCATTAAAAATATATATTCACTACTCTTTATTGTGAAGTTTAACTAATTGATATATAGTGAGAATTAATCAAACCAGACTCCTTGAAAATTATTCTCATTCCAGGTTCAGTACAAAGCTTTATAAAACTTTTCTTTAAATCTGGTATTTATTAAATTAAATAAACATCCTTTTTTAATAGTAGAGATTCTCAACAACTACTCCTCCTATGACTGTCTAGAAATTAAAAGATTGCTACATCTGGTCATTTACTGTATTCTTTCTCTTGCAAAAACAGTTCATGTCACAATAAGTTGATGCACTGTTAATTCCAAAAATCAATGAGGATCTGTTCCAGCCATCTGTGATATTGTAATAAGAATTCATTCATGCAGGCGATAGCCACTGAGTTACAATAATCTGATAGTTTCTCTGAACCTGGCTATAGCTGTAACCCATAAGGTGACAGATTTAGGTACCATGTTAGCAAAAGTACAGCTTCTCCATATAGGAAGTGTCTGTGGATACATTAAACAGCCAGTTTGTCTATCATACTGACAAACAAGCAAGTGTTTGGTACAAATAATATTTAAATTAAGTGGTCCCAGTCTTTTTTTTTTTTTTTTTAACATCTTCATTGGAGTATACCTGTTTTACAATGGTGTGTTAGTTTCTGCTTTACAACAAAGTGAATCAGTTATACATATACATATGTTCCCATATCTCTTCCCTCTTGCATCTCCCTCCCTCCCACCCTCCCTATCCCACCCCTCTATGTGGTCACAAAGCACCGAGCTGATCTCCCTGTGCTATGCGGTGCTTCTCACTAGCTATCTATTTTACATTTGGTAGTGTATATATGTCCATGCCACTCTCTCACTTCATCACAGCTTACCCTTCCCCCTCCCCATATCCTCAAGTCCACGCTCTAGTAGGTCTGGAACAGAATAGACAACCTAGACACATGATTTAATGGAACAGAATAAACAACCTAGAAATAGACCCACACTTATATGATTAATTAATCTACAACAAAGGAGGCAAAATTAATCTACAATAAATGAGAAAAAGCCTCTTCAATAAATGGTGTTAGGAAAATTGGACAGCTACATGCAAGAGGCTCAAACTGGACTACTTTCTCACACCATGTACAAAAATAAACACAGAATTGATTGAAGACTTAAATGTAAGACCTGAAACTATAAAACTCCTAGAAGAATACATAGGTATTACAGTTTTTGACATTGGCCTTAGCTCTATTTTTTTAGCTCTGTCTCCTCAGGCAAAGGAAACAAAAGTAAAATTAAATAAATAGGACTACATCAAACTCAAAAGCTTTTGCACAGCAAAGGAAGCTATCAACAAAACAAAACTGCAGCCTGCTGAATGGGGGAAGATATTTGCAAATAGTATATTTGGCAAGGGGTCACTATCTAAAATATACAAAGAACTCATAAACTCAACACCAAAAAACCAAAACAACCTAATAAAAAACGGGCAGAGGACCTGAATAAACATTGCCATTTATTTTTTTAATTTGGGGAGGCTAATAGCAGTTTATATACTATATATTGTCATGAGGAGTTAGTCTTTTTGTAATAAGTCTATTATTCTGAAGATCAGGAACGTAATGTTATGTCTGTGCTTTCTTACAAAGACAATAATTCATTATATTACATATAGATTTGTTAAGACATCAAATTTACTTGTTCATTAAAATACAGGCAACTAAATCATAAAAGGTAATTTTAAAACACATGGGGTTTTGTGGAAACACTAGAACAATTCAAAGCAACTTCAGTTTAGAGTATTGTTTTACAAGACCAAACTCATGGTCCATCCAAACTTTTTCTTGTCTCTGAGAGATGGCAGCAGGTACATCTATTTTAAGAGTTCATGAAAGACATCAAAGTTGGATTGCGTACTGAAATTTCTAACTTATTAAACATATATTATAGCATCAATATACATAAATAGATCAAAATATTTCAAGCAGGTAAATTAGTATATTCAGGAGAAATATTAGGTCTTAAGGAGAGTGGAAAATTGTAGGAAGAGAAAGGCAAAACACAGAGAGAAAACTGACCAAACTGTGGTCTGATTTGCATTCTTTTATCCACACTACTGAAGATGGCTGAATGTCTCATGGTATGTGATCCTCTCCTCGTTTCCCCAGAAATAGGATTCCTATTTTAGGAAAGTCATTATAAGTAGAAAATCTTTTTTTTTTTTCCATGTAAACTTTAATTAATTTAGGGGTCACATGTGATTTCATTAGTTCCATTTCAGGGGAAAGTTTGAGTAGGAAGTTCAAACGTGATTGCATCACACAGAAAGGTGCCAGTAAGGAGGAAAGTAAGAGATGTGGAAAGACTTAAATAGATCCTGCAAACTGAAGGCAACTTCTGTGATTCACTAACTTCTTATGTATTCCACTGTCTTTGGTAAGAATCAGTAGTTGTTTCCTCACTGTTTTGCAAAGGTATGTATACAACTCTCCTGGTGCTCTAATGAGGGATTCAGACAGACACTATGTCTAATCAGACATCATGGACCTTGCCAGGGAAAAATAAATATGTTCAGAAAATTACTTACAGTTTTCTGAGAGAATCCAATCAAGAAAAATCTCTATTTTATTTCCTGAGGAGTTTAACAAAAATCCTCCTGCAATTGACAGAAATATGGTTGTCAACCACCCTAACCTAAGTAAATCATATTCTTTCCTTGGCAATAAAAATTACAAAAGTATAAAACTATGAATAGTACTTTGAGTTTTTCCTTTAATGATAAATGTATCTCGCCATATGCAAGTGCTTTTAATATCTTGTTATAGTTTCTTCCCCCACTGTGTATATGTGTGTTTTTCTGGGTGTGAGTAATGTATACATTGTGTAGAATCTCTTTTTTGAAAGCCACAGTACTTTAACATATTAAGGGTTCTGTGTTGTCCTACAATAAATTAACCTATTTAACTTTGTTTTAACTGGTATTTTCTTAACATATTTAAGCACATTAAAAAAAATAAACAACACCTGACAGAAAACAGTGTTTCACAGATCACTAGTCAGCTAAATGTGGCTATAAATTCTTGATGTATTATATAATTTGCTCATATTCCTTCTTAAAGTGAATAAAGGGAAATCAAATTTGGTAGGATGTTGGTCATTATAAACTGCGTGGGGCTTCCCTGGTGGCACAGTGGTTGAGAGTCCGCCTGCCGATGCAGGGGACACGGGTTCGTGTCCCGGTCCGGGAGGATCTCACATGCCGCGGAGCGGCTGGGCCCGTGAGCCATGGCCGCTGGGCCTGCGCGTCCGGAGCCTGTGCTCCGCAACGGGAGAGGCCACAACAGTGAGAGGCCCGCGTACCGCAAAAAAAAAAAAAAAAAAAAAAAAAAAAAAACTGCTTGGAAGCCTGCCTAGAATGTTTACTGCAGTAGCTGTTGGAATTAAATGTGAAGCTAAGGGGATGTGAGGTGTGTCACAAGAAGTATCTCTTGCAAGGAGTGTTCTAAGAATATTTTAGGCAATCTGCAAAATGTGGATTGCAATATTTTCACAAGAAAATTGTGACATTTATTTTGCCCACTAATGAAACTTCATATGAGGATAGGTATCTTGAAGCACTTAAAGTAGGCATTTCTCAAATGAGGACTTTCTGATTACATACCTTCCCTAAAGGGTAAATGATCTGAACAATGAATTCACCTGGGGTGTAACCAACCTAACTAGCACATGTGTGCACACACATTCACACACACACATACATGCACACACATGATGTAGCACTGCCAATGCTGAAATATTTTTCAAAAAATCACAAACTTCCTAGCAAATGTTATTTGGCGATTATAAGCATTTGAGATTGTAATCCCTCCTGGGAAATCCTATTGAGTGGAGTCTTCCTGTTGACTACCACATAGATTGCTTTCTAGGTTGTAGACTCTATACTATATATTATTATAACACAAACATGATGACTTAAGTGTAAACAACCTCTAATTGTCACTTCCTTGTTTAATACTAGAATTTTATATGTGATTGCAATTCTGAGGTTATCCAGAAGAGGACGATATAGTAAAAAAAAATACCATTCTTGGGGGGTTTACTGCAATATTTGATAGAAATATCTCATTGGTATGAGTAATCACTACATCTTGATCTACATTTATTTTTTGAAAGAAGAGTGATCAGTACTGACATATATAATCCTCTTAT
Source organism: Physeter macrocephalus (assembly GCF_002837175.3). Lineage (NCBI taxonomy): Eukaryota > Metazoa > Chordata > Mammalia > Artiodactyla > Physeteridae > Physeter > Physeter macrocephalus. The sequence continues at coordinate 58,879,846 of NC_041214.2, forward strand.
CTCAGTACAATGAATATAAAATTTTGTGGAATGTTTTAAAAACTATACTCTTAAATTGAAAATAAATTCTTACTATTTAATCATGAGTCTAGATTTTGTGGTTAGCACGGTTTGAAACTCTTTGAATACAACTTTATCAAGTGTAACTGTTGAAGAAAATTGTCACTTTATTGAAATAGAATGAATCTAATTTTGTAATTCTTTTTCATCTCTCAGGTTCTACTTAAATTCATTCATCAAGAGTAAACAACTCTTAAAAATGATATAACTGTTGGAAATAAAATGATTACTGTTTTAAACAGCAAATGGGCTATTCTTCATTTTCCTTTGCCTTATGCACAGAATTAATATGAGGAAATTAATCAAGTACCTAAGGAAATTCTGAATATACTTAAACTTGTATACCTAATCTTTTTATCTTTAATAATTCATGGGAAAGCAAGCTGACATAAAGTATTTGGTTTAATTTCATTTCATGTAAATAATGAAATTATGAGATGAGCTTATTTCAGAACTGATGAAGTAAGGCAGTCAAGGCTCAATTGTCACTGGGGTATTGGCTTCCCCTTGGAACAGCTTATTCATTTTCTTATTACTCACTAACCCCCAACAGGCAGTAGTCACTTGATAATTGCTGAAAGATCAGAATTCAGCTACTCTCTGCACTAAGGGCCCTTATTTTGTTTTACTGGTGTCTTTTAAATTGCCATTCATACCACCAAGTGTGCCTTTTTAATTTTACACAGTAAAATAAACCAAGTCTAATTTGAGAAGTTTTTTAGTAGGAAATACAACACACTAGGCACATTTGACCACTTAATATTTATCCATGAGCCGAAATGAGTGGTTTGCTTTTACTTAAATTCTAGGTATATTGAAACATCCAAGCTAATTGCAAAATATCATCCTACAATTAAGTATAATAAACTTTATGGACTATTGGTTATACTGTTCTTTTCACTTTGAATGAAAAATTGATTAAAAATGTCACAGTGTCACAGTTTGATCAAAAAGAGGAAGGTTTAAGTAAGTCATAAATCAGAAATAAAACATGGCTACTATGCTGTTACTGTGTTCTGGAAAAATATTGTGAGATGTATAACGCCTGCAAAATAGAATAACAGAAAGAAATCATATCACATAATGAAATTGAAATTGTTAGGTAGTTAAACATTAGCAGCAAGGAGGTGACAACGTGGAAAGACAATAGGAGAATAATCAAGTCACACCCCAACATCTGGGGACCCTCCCCTGACATTTGCAGCAAGGAGGTGGCAATGGCAAAAAGACAAGAGGGGAGTAGTCAAGTTACACCCTAAGCATCTGGGGACCCTCCCCTGACCCCACCCGCAATGGGGAAACTATGGTCGGGTGGTGGGCAACTTATCCTGATAAAGAGGGAGCACAGTAACATGAGGGAACTTCCCAGGCTGCACATGCCCAGACTAGACAGGCTTATAACCTAGAGTAAACCCAAACTCATTCTACCATCATTACAATAAAATCTGCACGTGGTTTTGACCCCCGCCCCAAGGAGGGCTATTCTTAGTGAATCAAAGGTAAGGGCATGTGCGAGAGTGAACTTGTTACATAACTCGGGACTGTCAATCAAATAATGATCCCCTGTCACTCATTGCATATTTATTCACTGTAGTTGTAAGAAATAATACAGACTTCCATGTACACTTTACTCAGTTTCCCCCAATACTAACATTTTATAAAACTATAATGCATCACAACCAAAATATTGAAATTGATTCAATCCACTGATCTTATTTATATTTCACCAATTTTTTCTGTACTCACTTGAGTGTGTGTATTTAGTATTATGTATACAATTTTACCACATGTCTGCATGTTCATATATCCACCACAGCAGTCAGGATGCTGAATGGTCCATCACAAGTATCTTTCATGTTGCCCTTTTATAACCACACCTACCTCCCTTCCACTGGCAACCACTAATCTGTTCTCCATTTTAATAATTTTATTATTTCAAAAATATTACAAAAGTGGAACAATGAAGTTTGTAACCTTAGGAATTAGGTATTTTCACCCAGTATAATTTCCTGGAGTTTCATCCAAGTTGTTACATGATTCAAGAGTTAGTTCCTTTTTATTGACATGTAGAGTTTCCATGGTATGTATGTACCACCATTTGTTTATTCACTTTTTTTTTTTTTTTTTTTTTTTTTTTGGTTCACGGGCCTCCCCCTGCCTCGGCCTCTCTCGTTGCGGAGCACAGGCTCCGGACGCGCAGGCCCAGCGGCCATGGCTCACGGGCCCAGCCGCTCCGCGGCACGTGGGATCCTC
>NC_041214.2:58882175-58900175 GCF_002837175.3 Physeter macrocephalus
ACCATTTTTTTATTCACTTTTTTTTTTTTTTTTTTTTTTTTTTGTGGTACACGGGCCTCTCCCTGCTGTGGCCTCTCCCGGTGCGGAGCACAGGCTCCCCGGACGCGCAGGCCCACTGGCCATGGCTCACGGGCCCAGCCGCTCCGCGGCATGTGGGATCCTCCTGGACTGGGGCACGAACCTGTGTCCCCTGCATCGGCAGGCGGATTCCCAACCACTGCGCCACCAGGGAAGCCCCTGTTTATACACTTTTTGAAGGACATAGGACTGTTTCCAGTTTTTGACTATTACAAATAAAGCTGCTATGAACATTTGTATACAGATTTTTGTATGAACACAAGTTTTCATTTCTCTGGGATATATTTACCAGAGTACAAGTGCTGGGTCATAATGTGGTTGCATGATTAGTTTTATAAGAAACTGCCAAACAAATTTCTACGGTGGCTGAACTATTTTGCCTTCTCAGCATCAATGTATGAGTGATCCCATTTCTTCACATCCTTGACAGCATTTTGTATTGTCACTTTTTTTTGCCAATCTGATAAGTATGTAAACTATTTTTGTTTGTAAGATGGTCTCTCATTCTCTAAAATAAAACTGTGGATCTGAAAGCCAACATTTGTGTTATTCATTTTTATGTTTCCTGTACTTAACATACTACCTGGCACATAATGGGTCTTCAGTAAATATTTGTTGGACAAATAAATGGATAAGTTAGTGGATGAAAAAAAATAACTTTTTATACTCTAACATTTAAGGTCCAATATATTTAAATATTATATTAATGAAAAACAAATGGGAACTAAAAATAAAATCTATACTGTAATTAAAATGGGCTATCATATATATAACTAAAACAAGGAGATATTTCCATTATATTAATTGAATTTCATGGATATATTGCTTGAAATTATGATGTTATCAGCTGATTAAATTTCTGAAGGCATTCATTGCATTATAAATATGTGGTAAAAAAATGGTCTCTGAAAACTTACTGATATGATTTCATAATGAAAAGATTATCCCAGGATAATCATTATAGTTATTTCACAATAGAATTCTTATTAAAACTGAACATACTATAAGTGAATGTTTATAGAGATGATAACATCTCATGATAAAATACTACAGCAACATTATATTATATTAGCAATAATAATATTTTCACCCCCCTTCAAAAAGCGGGTCAGCTATTATATTATCACAGCAAATTACTATAGGCGCCATACATAAAAAAATTCTCACCATTAGATGAGAAAATAGGATTTTGTGTTTAGTATTCATTTTGGACAAAATACTCTTATTATCTGAAAATGTGCATTGGCATGGAGTAGACAGTGAACCAGCCGAACTCAAGGTTTCATTTCTTTTTAATTTAGGGGGGAAGAAATATGAAAGGCTCAAAATGAAATTACTTCATCAGAATTCACATTTGATTTTCATCTTTTCAGCTACCCAGCTGCATCAATGTTCAACTGACTATACTCCCAGCTGCATTATTCAAAGAAGTTATTCAAGAAGAAATACTTGCAATATGTGTTATACTGAGTAGCAAGCTAATTAAAAGAAATTCACAGCTGGATTTTTAAAAGGATTTGATCTTAATTGTAAGGTGCTGAAAATGCTTGTTGGTTAGATTTTGTTCTTTATACACTTAATCTGAAGTCTTCCCTTGTAAGAAAATTGGTAAGAACTGTTCATGAATGAATGAGTGAAACCTTCTCTCTGCTCTGTTTTTTTCTGTCAGAGCTTAATCAACTATACATTGTTTGTAATTTCTCACATTTCAAAGAGATCTCCTGTCCAGGAGTAATGATAAGATTGAGATACTACAACTTCCAGGAAGGTTCTGTTGTTTAGAGTCAATTAAAAACTCTACATTTTAAAAATATGTGTTCTGAAACCTGTATTCCTCTAATTGAAGATTTATAAAATGTTTGCAATGTTTTGCTTTGGGTTTATTTTTCCTCACCAAATTGTAGGACTTTATCTTTGCTAAAGTGATTTAGACCACATGAGCTCTAATGGGGGTGGGGAGACAAAAATAATAAAAGAATTTAAACAAAAAAAATATGAAGTTAAATAGAATGGACCGTTTGAAAAGAACATTGAACAAAGAAGAAACAATGGAATAACTGAGTCCTAATCCAGCTCTATCACTGACAAATAGTGTGACCTGTGAATCCACCCCTTAAGTTCTGTATATCAATTTCTGCGATTGCAAATGTATAAACGTACCCATTAGTGTTTTTTTATTCCACTGGCAACTTCTTTTGTTGAAAGTAACTAAAATTTACTCATATTGGCTTAAGCAGAAAAGGGAAATATAATGAAAGGGAAAAAGGGGGAACCTTAATTAAACCCAAAACAGAAAGTACAGTTGGGACTTGCATGGAGCTAGAAATCTACTGGACAATAGTATTTCTAAAGCTACTTGGTTTCTGCTCCCTTCTGTGCTCTGAGTTTGATTCCGGTCTTTCTTTGCTTCTTTTGTCAAGTCCTCATTCCAGTGCTGATACAGGCTAAGTAGAATCAAGGTATCCTCAGTACAATTTCCAACTCCGTAGACAGAAAAACAGGTTAGGCAAGTATGAATCAGAATCTACTCTTTTGAATCAACTAACAGTAGGGGTGGGGTCATATGGCTCACTGTCTCTTCAGCAGGTACCGGTGTAACTTCATTGAGAAAGGTATCAAGAGACTAGAACAAGGGGATTTAACATGTTCACCTCACTGAAGAAGAGGCTATTATGGAATTTAGGAGTAGCAAAATAAAAATTATTTTCTTTATGTATGCAACAATAAAAATGTTTGTTGTAAATATGACTTGCATATATATGTAAATTTAGAAAGTGTAATGAAAGTAGAGCTATCTGGAGAAAGAAGTCACAATTTTTTTTGTAGCCTAAATTGCTTCCCATCCTTCAGACTAATTCAGTGAATTAGTCTCCTGCCTTGCCATGTACAACATTTTTTTCTCTTGATATTATTTGAAAAATGAGCTGTTAAGTATGTTTTTGATGATTTCACTTTCCTGTAAAAGAATCATGTAAAAGGAACTAAATCACTGGATGATGTTTAGAAAACTGGAGAATTTATATTTGTTCATATTAAGCTCAGTGAACTGAAATTCTCATTTCCAGAAATGGTCCACATTCTTAGGACATGGTTTATCCATTAGTGTGAACCACATCAATTTTCCTTTACGTTGTCTATTTCTCATTAGTTGACGTTATAATAAAATTTCTGAATTTTGAACTATATATTTTTAGTTCCTGAAGGAACTTAAAATAAAAATGGAAGTATTTAGCAGTTTGAAATTTTCAAAAAGATTGTTTTCTCATTTCACTAAAATTTATCTAAAACCTGAATTATATAAGGTCATTCAGATCAATCTCTATCAGCTATAAATATTTTCAAATTATCATTAAGTATTCTAGGATAAATGTGATTTGTTTGAAAATAAACATGGTGACTGACTATGGTTGATTTTATTGGTTGATATTCCTGGTTAATTAAGGCAAAATAATAATAATTATTATTATTACTTATATTTGATATTATTTTAATGTCTGCAAAGACCTATAAACTTGTTTTCACCTGATCTTAATTAAAATTGTAAGGTAAAGATAGGAATTATTTTTCACTTTATATCTAACAAAGGCTCATAGAAATGAATTGTCTTGCTTATACTCATATAGCTGTATAGAAGCAAAACCCAGACAGGCACCTGCACTCTGATTTAAATTCACCTTTCTTTCTATTATACTGCAGGGTCTAATTCATTAATAATTTCTATGTACATGATAATCATCCTGCTCATTTAAAATAATCCAACTGGGATAATATTTTGTGTCTAACAGGAGCAATAAAGATTGCTTTGGGAAGAGAGTTTACATTTCCTTTCAAGCAATTTTCCTTAAAAAAATAAAATCCTAGCATGTAATTATATAACACAAATATCCATAACTCCTTTGGTGCATTACTTATGATTTATGTAAATTTTTCTTGAGACTATTTAGAATTTCATTCTAAACTCCTTCTTAATGATATCCATGAAATTACTGAACACTATAATCCTTTTATTTTCTCCATTTAATCCCAAGGCCAGAGTCTTTACTCTAGAATTCTATGATTTGGAGATTACTTTCACATACAATGTAACTCCATTTTTAATATTTTCATCCATTTTTTTGGAAAACACTAAATAATTAGGTCCTATTCAATTTGAACCACCCTTATTTAAGGTATGACTAGAGCCTAAACACTATTTGATACTGAGCACAGCCCTGTGGGGCTCCTGTGCACAAAAGCCTTTCTGTGTCCCCCATCTTTGATTACAGGAAATAGGCTTCATTCAGCCTCCCTGACCTTCCCTGATTTCCAACGGACAGATTCAAGCATTTGTTAATTAGGAAGGGAGGGGATGCAAGACAAGGGAGAAACAAATAGTCCAGAGAAACAATAGTGCAGCCCTGGGGCAAGGTCCTGGCTCCCCTTCAAGAAATACACACAACAATATCTTTGAGCTGTTTTGCAGAAACTACCACCAGGTGGAAGAAGTAAATGGTTAATGATGGTATGCTGCCCACAAGCACGTAGACCCCAGACCAGTTGGAACCAGAAGGTTGATGATGCTGACTCCCAATTACCTCACCACTAACCAATCAGAAGAATCCACGAGCTGATCGTGCCCTCTTTGAACCATTACTATAAAACTTCTCACTACCCTCTCCAAGTTAGGACACATAGTTTTGAGGCCATTAGACTGCTTTGGCCCCCTGTGCTTGGTGAAGCAATAAAACTATTCTTTTCTACTTCACCCAAAACTCTGTCTCCAAGATTTAATTAGGTGTTGGAGTACAGAGGCCGGATTCAGCTTCAATTTTAAGGATAGAAAAGCAGCTATTGACATTAAGAACATTCAGATCAATCTCTATCAGCTATAAATATTTTCAAATTATCATTAAGTATTCTAGGATAGATGTGATTTGTTTGAAAATAAACATGGTGACTGACTATGGTTGATTTTATTGGTTGATATTCCTGGTTAATTAAGGCAAAATAATAATAATTATTATTATTACTTATATTTGATATTATTTTAATGTCTGCAAAGACCTATAAACTTGTTTTCACCTGATCTTAATTAAAATTGTAAGGTAAAGATAGGAATTATTTTTCACTTTATATCTAACAAAGGCTCATAGAAATGAATTGTCTTGCTTATACTCATATAGCTGTATAGAAGCAAAACCCAGACAGGCACCTGCACTCTGATTTAAATTCACCTTTCTTTCTATTATACTGCAGGGTCTAATTCATTAATAATTTCTATGTACATGATAATCATCCTGCTCATTTAAAATAATCCAACTGGGATAATATTTTGTGTCTAACAGGAGCAATAAAGATTGCTTTGGGAAGAGAGTTTACATTTCCTTTCAAGCAATTTTCCTTAAAAAAATAAAATCCTAGCATGTAATTATATAACACAAATATCCATAACTCCTTTGGTGCATTACTTATGATTTATGTAAATTTTTCTTGAGACTATTTAGAATTTCATTCTAAACTCCTTCTTAATGATATCCATGAAATTACTGAACACTATAATCCTTTTATTTTCTCCATTTAATCCCAAGGCCAGAGTCTTTACTCTAGAATTCTATGATTTGGAGATTACTTTCACATACAATGTAACTCCATTTTTAATATTTTCATCCATTTTTTTGGAAAACACTAAATAATTAGGTCCTATTCAATTTGAACCACCCTTATTTAAGGTATGACTAGAGCCTAAACACTATTTGATACTGAGCACAGCCCTGTGGGGCTCCTGTGCACAAAAGCCTTTCTGTGTCCCCCATCTTTGATTACAGGAAATAGGCTTCATTCAGCCTCCCTGACCTTCCCTGATTTCCAACGGACAGATTCAAGCATTTGTTAATTAGGAAGGGAGGGGATGCAAGACAAGGGAGAAACAAATAGTCCAGAGAAACAATAGTGCAGCCCTGGGGCAAGGTCCTGGCTCCCCTTCAAGAAATACACACAACAATATCTTTGAGCTGTTTTGCAGAAACTACCACCAGGTGGAAGAAGTAAATGGTTAATGATGGTATGCTGCCCACAAGCACGTAGACCCCAGACCAGTTGGAACCAGAAGGTTGATGATGCTGACTCCCAATTACCTCACCACTAACCAATCAGAAGAATCCACGAGCTGATCGTGCCCTCTTTGAACCATTACTATAAAACTTCTCACTACCCTCTCCAAGTTAGGACACATAGTTTTGAGGCCATTAGACTGCTTTGGCCCCCTGTGCTTGGTGAAGCAATAAAACTATTCTTTTCTACTTCACCCAAAACTCTGTCTCCAAGATTTAATTAGGTGATGGAGTAGAGGCCGGATTCAGCTTCAATTTTAAGGATAGAAAAGCAGCTATTGACATTAAGAACTCTTAATAAATGTTCCTTGAGTAAAAGTACCAACTAGAATCATTTTATTGCCTATAATAGCACAAAATCATTTTATTGCCTGTACTCAAACAGATTTGTGAAAAGTATATTTCATTTCTCTAATTTTAGAGGCTAACATTTGAGGCTAAAATATTTACCATAATAATAGCTAACATGTAAAATGTTATTACTACATAAATTAACTCTTTTAATCTCTGTAACAACCACAGATGTACTGTTATTTTCCGATTTTACAGGTAAAGAAACTGAGATACAGAGAGGTTAAGATATTTATCTCTATATATAGCTAGCAAGTGGTGGAGCTGATACTTGAACACAGGCAGTATGGATAATCTGCTCCTTATTTTTATTATTAAGATCTATTACTGGCTTTTACTGAAAATAAATGACCCTCATATATTTTCCTGTTAGCACTTGTAATAGATATAGATCTACTGGCTAGTACCTACTAGAACCTGACAAAGGATCCTCCACCTGATAGGCAACATGACCCAGATGCTCCTGTAAATTTCTAACAACTTCAACTTTCTTCCATTGCCAGTCTCTGAGGACTTAATACCTTTGCCTGACTGTCCATGAGTGTATCTTTTGTCCTGTCTACTTTTCCTCAAGCCAAAGGCTCCTCCTGACTTTGGATGGCTTGTCTTTTCTAAGCTGAACAAATAATTCAAATAAAACACCAAAATCAAGACCTCACAGACTGTTAACAAAAGAGAGTGAAATAGTATCACTCAGGTGATCACTAAACTGTCTTTGAGGTCTCAATGGAGAATTTGTTTTTAATGAATATCCTTGTCTTGTGTGGACAATGGACAATTCATAGGGAAGAATATCGAACTTTTGATGACTGCTACAGATAGCATTAGTAACCAGGTCACAGCATCATGACTTATAGTGGAACTGGTAGGGATGGGTCCAATTCTTGGGAGAGAATCAATCCTTAAACCTGAGATGACTCTTTGCTTTAGTCTCAGTAATACAATTGGACTAACAACTTCAAGTCTTATAATCTAACATTAAATAAATAGACTATTACAAGTTTTTTTTTTTTACTATATTAACCGTTTCTCTAGCTAAATAAGGAAATCAAACTGATCTAACTACATGATCAATTAACCTTCTGCAAGTAACATTCTATAATGAGAAAACATATCTGTGTCTAAATAGAGTCTTCTGAGGTTCATCTTGTGGTGCTAATGGCTTGAGCTAGAAAAATAAACTTTCTTTTTGTTTCTCTAAAAGCAGATTATACAAAGAAAATAAATTTTAAGTTTGTTTAAATGGATAGTTTGGTCCAATTCAAAGCAGTTAGCTGTGTGGAAAAATGTAAATTGTCCAGGAAGGAATATGCTACTCTATCCAACCTCCATAACAGCACCTGTTGTAAGCACAATAAACACTTATTGAATTGAAATGTTAGAGAAGCAGTTCACCAGCATTTTTACAAGAAAAGACTGCTGGAAAAGTTTGTAGTCTTATTTTCACAGAAGTCACATTGCCAGCATTATTATCTGATGCCAAAGATTTTACATTCACATAATCTCTAAAGTGCAAAGTAACAGAAATGTAAGTTATATATATTATATATAAAATATATATAACTTACACTCTCATGTTTGATGGTTTGTAGGGTGTAAGTTATATATATATATATATATATATATATATATATATATATATATACAATTTCAAATAGGAGATCAGCATGGTATTGTACATTTCTGCAATTTTCATCATTTTTCCTTCATCTGTTGATGTTAAGAAATCTGGAAAAGCTGTATAAACTTTGGAAGTCTACAGTATAAGAAAGAAAGAAGCAAAATTAACTGTGGACTTGTTTACAGAAAAGCACCACATTTATAGAAATTGTTTGGCTAATTTAGCAGTTGTCCATAGAAAGAAAAGAGTAACTCTGTCCCTTCCTTAATTACTGAGTGCCTGCTGGCGGGGTTTCTCAACCTTTTGACGTTTTGGAGCACATAATTCTTTGTTTAGCAGTCTGTACTATGCATTGTAGGATGTTTAGCAACATTGCTGTTCTCTATGTACTAGATGTCAATAGAAGTCCCCCTTCCAAAGTTGAGACAATCAAAAATGTCTCCAGACATTTCAAATGTCCTCTGGGGGCAAAATCACTGGTTAAAAACCACTTAGCTACACAGCAGTTTAAGCAAAACCAAAAGACAATTGTTTATTTTACTTTATCCTCTTTTCAGTCTAGTTTCTTTACTCTGGAGCTCTAAAGACATAAGGTAAATGCAAACTTCATAATATGCCTATAAAGCCTGGATGTTCAATTGATAACACAGAGCTACCAGGAACTGTCCACTACTGCTTGATGTGATAAGTTTTCCATTTTTTTTCTAGAAAATAGGAATTCATCATCATATTTATCTAGAAATCAGAGGTGTCAGTTAGTTACTCGAGCTCCCCAACCTGGCTGAGAAATATTTTATTTGCACAAAAGAGTCTACAGTTTTTCCAACCCTGGAAGAAGCCATTAGTCTTGCAGATGATTTTCTAGAACAAATAAGGCTGCAAAGTTTACATCCATACTTGTTCATTTTTTGTGGGAAGGTCAAAAGGAAATTCTTCGGATGTATGTGAACAGTTCTGTGTGCTTTCATTTGGGGCCTGAAGAGGTGCTGACTATGTGGTTGTTCCCAGAAGATGGATTTCTTTAAATATGTGTGGGCCAAAAAGTTCCTTTGGTTTTTAAGTAAAAACAAAAGACACATTTTTCATTTTCACCCAGAACTTTATTGAACAACATATTCACCATTTTGTTCCACTACCTTCATTTTTCAGGCAACTTCATAATTCTATCTTCCCAAAACTTCTAATCTTTTTAAGCAAAGAACTGTTCCAGATGCCTTTAACAGTCTTCCAGGGAATTGAAATTTTTCCATTAAGAGCGTTTTGTAAAGACCGAAATAAATAGAAATCTGAAGGTGCAATGTCTGGTGAATACGGCGGATGAATCAGAACTTCCCAGCCAAGCTGTAACAGTTTTGCCTGGTCATCAAAGAAACATGTGGTCTTGTGTTGTCCTGATGGAAGATTATGCGTTTTCTGTTGACTAATTCTGGACACTTTTCGTCGAGTGCTGCTTTCAGTTGGTCTCACTGGGAGCAATGCTTGTTGGAATTAATCGTTTGGTTTTCCAGAAGGAGCTCATAATAGAGGACTCCCTTCCACCATATACAAAACATCACCTTCTTTGGACGAAGACAGGACTTTGGTGTGGTTGGTGGTGGTTTATTTCACTTGCCCCACGATCTCTTCCATTCAACGTAATTGTACAGTATCCACTTTTCATCACCCATCACAATTTGTTTTAAAAATGGAACATTTTCGTTATGTTTAAGTAGAGAATCGCATGAGGAAATACGGTCAAGAAGGTTTTTTTGCTTATGTGGAGCCCACACATCAAAGCGATGAACATAACCAAGCTGGTGCAAATGATTTTCAGTGCTTGATTTGGATATTTTGAGTATGTTGTCTATCTCCCACGTGGTATAGTGTTGATTGTTCTCAATTAATGTCTCGATATGATCGGTATAACTTCAACTGGTCTACCCGACCGTGGAGCATCGTCCAGCGAGAAATCTCCAGCATGAAACTTCGCAAACCACTTTGACACGTTCGATGAGTCACAGCACCTTCTCTATACACTGCACAAATCTTTTTTTGCGATTTGGTTGTGTTTTTACCTTTCTTGAAATAATAAAGCATAATATGCTAAAAATGTTGCTTTTTTCTTCCATCTTCAATATTTAAATGGCTACACAAAAATTGACCAATTTTGATTTTTTTTTAATGCACACTGATATGACAGCTGTCACAATACAATCTAACAAAATTGTTTTGAATGAAGTTAAAGACAACTAAGCACTATTAGAGCCATCTTATGGAAAAACAACGAATGAATTTTGGCCAACCCAACACGTGGTATGAACATACATTTGTACTTTTCCCTGTGACAGCCATGTCACAGGGAAGCTTCTCTGGGAAACTGACTCTGAGATTTCCATACAGTAAGATTATTGGATCAATTATGAGGGAGAAGGGGAGTAGGGTTGAGCAGGGCAAGAAGGAGAACAGCAAGGCAATTACAATAAAGGCCTTAGCACACCCCTTGGGGAGTTCTCCAGCTGGGATGGTCTTACACAATCATCCTGTCTTAAGACAAGGAAGTTGTCTTTTACTAACCCCTATAAACCAGTCCTCAGATGCAAGCTGCCCTGGAAAGCAGACGTGGATTTAGGCAAAGCGGATCTTTTGAGTTGAAGACAATTCCTGGAGGGGGATTGAGTTGAGAGCCATCAGCGATCAAACTCCTACAGCCGGAGTAACTGAACTCTCAGTTCTCATCCAGCCGTCTACTAAAAGTCACATATTAATAGAGAAAATACTACATACCTACTTCTCTAAACTTGTGGAAGCACTGAGACGTTCTTCTCAATTCTGCCCTCAGCATCTGATCTGGGAGATTTATTGGATTTTGAATTTTTAGACAAAAGATAGTTTTCAGGACATTTGGAATTATTGTTCCTTTCCTCTAACACTTTACTGATACCTGGAAATGAATCAAAGGTTTCTGGAATTTCTGAAATTTAAGAGACAAAGACTAGAACAATCATTAATAGAGGTAAGATCTGTCGTCAAAGAAAACGACAATCTTCTCATTCTAGATTTGTCTCAGAAGTGCAAATGAATGACAGAGAATTGGTCATTCACAAAAAATTAAATCAGATTTTTCCAATTGACAAAAATATTAATTATATAATTTTTTTCTTTACTGCAGTGAAAGTGATGTCACATAAAGAGGAAAATGAAAATTAGAAATATGTTTTTAAAAAATAAAAATTACTAATTACAACTTATATTTTTTAATCAACACAGATTCACAATAGCATACACAATATCTCATACAGGATGAACATGAATTATGCCTTTTTTGTTTGTAGTGTCTGATTTTTAGAATGAGTAATCCATGAGATTTTAGAAAGAGTAAATGTTCTAAACAATAAATCCTACTTTTAAAAAAACTTATTTTTTAAAATTTCACATAGCTTTATTGACATACCTTTGACTTATAAAAATTGTATATAATTAAGGTACAAAATAAGTTTTTGATATTATATATATATATACATTGTTAAAAAAAGTACTACAATCAGGCTAATTAACCTATCCATCACTTCTACATAGTTACCAGTGTGTGTGTGTGTGTGTGTGTGTGTGTGTGTGTGTGTGTGGTAAGAAGATTAATTTAAGCTCTATCTTCTGCAAACTTCACATATACAATACAGTATTGTTAACTATCATCACAAAATATGGAATTCTTTATGAATCTGCATGTCAACATTGAGCAGGGGTCATGTTAAACTCTGTATTGATCCAATTTTAATATATGTGCTACCAAAGTGAGGACAAAAATATCTTATTTTCAAAAGTCACTCAATATCAAAAAAAAAAAAAACCCAATCCAAAAATGGTCAGAAGACCTAAATAGACATTTCTCCAAAGAAGAGATACAGAATGCCAACAAACATATGAAAGGATGCTCAACATCACTAATCATTAGAGAAATGTAAATCAAAACCACAATGAGGTATCACCTCACACTGGTCAGAATGGCCATTATCAAAAGATCTAGAAACAATAAATGCTGGAGAGGGTGTGGAAAAAAGGGAACCCTCTTGCCCTGTTGGTGGGAATGTACATGGATACAGCCACTATGGAGCACAGTATGGAAGTTCCTTAAAAAACTAAAAATAGAACTACCATATGACCCAGCAATCCCACTACTCTGCATACACCCTGAGAAAACCATTATTCATAAAGACACATGTACCACAATGTTCATTGCAGCACTGTTTACAATAGCCAGGATTTGGAAGCAACCTAAGTGTCCATCGACAAATGAATGGATAAGAAGATGTGGCACATATATACAATGGAATATTACTCATCCATAAAAAGAAATGAAATTCAGTTATTTGTAGTGAGGTGGATGGACCTAGAGTCTGTCATACAGAGTGAAGTAAGTCAGAAAGAGGAAAACTAATACCGTATGCTAACACATGTATATGGAATCTAAAACAAAATGGTTCTGATGAACCTAGGGGCAGGATAGGAATAAAGTCGCAGATGTAGAGAATGGACTTGAGGACACGGGGAGGGAGAAGAGTAAGCTGGGACGAAGTGAGAGAGTAGAATTGACAGAAATACACTACCAAATGGAAAATAGATAGCTAGTGGGAAGCAGCCGCATAGCACAGGGAGATCAGCTTGGTGTTTTGTGGCCACCTAGAGGGGTGGGATAGGGAGGGTGGGAGGGAGACACATGTGGGAGGGGATATGGGGATATATATATACATATAGCTGATTCAGTTTTTTATACAGCAGAAACTAACACACCATTGTAAAGCAATTTTACTTCAATAAAGATGTTTAAAAAAGCACTAATCATAATCTTATCCATGCCCACATTCATCAAAACAATTCATGCTTATCACCATTTTAACTTGTTTTACTGATTACCATCATTTTTAATATCATAACTTCCCCATTTTTGAATTCTAAAATATGAGTCATCTTTTTAAGATGACATTTCTTTTTCTGAGTCCTAGTTTTTTTGATAATGAATTGCAATTGCTATCACACATGAAAGAAAGGAAATCCCCAGAGAAGAAATCAAGAATAAGAATACGGGTTCCTCATGGGCACCATGAGGAACCAATGAAAATCCTAATTGTTCAAACCTCCCATTCCTCCAACTCTACCATGAATTCTGGGAAGACTAATATACAATATTAGCATTCAGCCTACTTTTTATGCCTTTTATCTATCTATCTGTCTATCTATCTATCTATCATCTATTATCTATCAAATCTCCTCTGATCATTTTCAAAAGATATAAAAAAAAAACTTCTGTACAAACAGATCCACATAAAGGCACGTGTATATTTTCTCAAAATTAACATTGTGGAGATGATATGCAGGAAATAAAATTATTGTCTTTCTTGCATCATTCCTCTGCTGAGCAAAGCAATGCAATATACTGAGGAGGAAGAGAAATACTTGGGTTCTACAGATAAATGAAAAAGTATGAGGGCAACATCAGTATATATATAATATATATATATATATATATATATATATATATATATATTATTACCAGGGGAACTTGACTGGGGACAGGAAGAGGGTGCTGGAAACAAGGAAGTCCTGTGCTAATAATGACTAATGTCACTAATAGTGCTAATAGTTCATGTGCTAATAGTGACTAATACCCTATACAGTACCATTAATTCCAACCAGTGGTTTTCATCCCTGGCTGAACACTAGAATCTCTTGAGAGCTTTGAAATACTGTCATTCCAGGGGTGCCATCTAGGCCAATTTAATCAGTATATCTGGGACTGGGTGTTCAGCAGTGATACTTTTTAAATCTCCCCAGGGGGTGATCATGTGCAGTCAGGGTCGGAAAATTCTGCTTTCAACTATTGATAGAGACTGCTAAACAGAGTTTTACTTTATTTTTGTAGATTTTGTCAATATGTTTTTACATTGTTATGAATTTCCCTAAGTACACATACTTCCTGAAAAAAAAAAGAATGCTATGCATTTAACAATGCAAAGTACCTTAATTTGAAGCTAGTAATAAATCCTGATTTGAGCATTTGGAGCATCACATTTATTTTTTGACCCTTTCTTAAGTTTGTTTTTGTTTTTTTAACAGATTTTCCCTAATATAGATCTAACATTTTTTGAATATAAGGCAATGTTGTGCCATGAAATCTAATTATTATAATTAAAGATAGTTAATGTGTATCAGATCCTATGTTATTTTATCTGCACCATCATTCTCAACATCACAAAACGTGTAAAACTAGATGTATTCAATAAAATAATCTTTCATCATGCTAAAATATATTAGGCTGTTATGTATTATCTTTTATAGAATATATTTTATATGTAACTATTTTGTTTACTGTTATAATTATGAAGTAAATTTTGTACATATGATTTGATTTCAACAAGTCTGCCAGTATCTTTAATCAAAGTGATATAAAATCTCTGATGTCCAATAACTTCAATTGCCTTTATTAGGCAATTGTATCAAATACATTAAAACTATCCATGAACTTCCTCTAGTATTGTTCATGAGAAGTCTGTTGCTAACCTGGTGCTCCTTCGTATGAATGGGACTTTAAGGATTTTCCTTCTACTTTGAAAATTTGTAATTTCAGGAAGACATGTTCAAGTTTGATGCATCATTCAGAAATTCTGTTTAGTCTTCCTTTCAAACTGAAATCTTTTACTTATTTTCAACTCAGAAATGTTTTTAAATTATTTTTTCTTATTTGTTTTCTTATTCTGCCTACTCTCTCCTTATGGATTTTTTTTTTTTTTTTTTTTTTTTTCGGTACGCGGGCCTCTCACTGTTGTGGCCTCTCCCATTGCGGAGCACAGGCTCCAGACATGCAGGCTCAATGGCCATGGCTCACAGGCCCAGCCACTCCGCGGCATGTGGGATCTTCCCGGACCGGGGCACGAATCCGTGTCCCCTGCATCGGCAGGCAGATTCTCAACCACTGTGCCACCAGGGAAGCCCCTATGGATTTTTTTTTATCACACATATAGCTTCAAATTTTTTCTTTATATTTCCTATTATTTCACTTTCAGTTTTTATGGCTTTACTTTCTGTAAAGACATTTTGAGACATTTTGAAAAGACATGTTTAAGAGTTTTAGAGACTATTTTTCTCAAAAATCCATCAGCTCCCTTTTCTTTTTCTTTTTTTTTAAACATTTTTATTAGAGTATAATTGCTTTACAATGGCGTGTTTGTTCCGCTTTAAAACAAAGTGAATCAGTTATACATATACATATATCCCCATATCTCTTCCCTCTTGCATCTCCTTCCCTCCCAACCCCCCTATTCCACCCTTCTAGCTGGTCACAAAGCACTGAGCTGATCTACCTGTGCTCTGCGACTGCTTCTCACTAGCTATCTATTTTACATTTGGTAGTGTATATATGTCCATATATACACTACCACTCTCTTTGTCTCTCACTTTGTCCCAACTTACCGTTCCCCCTCCCCATGTCCTCAAGTCCATTCTCTAGTAGGTCTGCATCTTTATTCCTGTCTTGCCCCTAGGTTCTTCGTGACCAATTTTTTTTTTTTTAGATTCCATATATATGTGTTAGCATATGGTATTTGTTTTACTCTTTCTGACATACTTCACTCTGTATGACAGACTCTAGGTCCACCCATCTCACTACAAATAACTCAATTTTGTTTCTTTTTATGGCTGAGTAATATTCCATTGTATATATGTGCCCCATCTTCCTAATCCATTCATCTGTTGATGGGCATTTAAGTTGTAGTGTAGTGGTAGCTACACTGGGTCAGAGGATTGGATATTATAGTGAAGCACAAAAGAGGGTCAAGGTGAATTTGCAGGTAAGAGAGATGACTAGAAGAGAGGGTATTGTTTCAAAGAGGATGATTTCAGAAGTTCTTCGTGGGAGATAGAACAATTATAATATTATGGAAAAGCTCAAATTTAGATGAAATGGAAATTTGGTTACATGAAAAGCCCACCTTCTTCCTAAATAATTATCTTCAAATGGTCATATTTTTCTGTGACCTTACAACATTAAAACTTCATTAGCTTGACTTTAGGGATTTGTGTCATTAAAATGCAAAACATTTCAGCCTATAATACCTTGAGATGTGAGTCTGTAACTAAGCTTTGGAGAAGGTTGCTGTCATTCAAACAACATGAGAGTGAGGTTGCCTTCTCTCTGCACAGTCAAAAATCCTACATTGAAAAAACTTTATCATGTGCCCTCCGTATGCACAGTCTCAAGGTACAGAGGAACTGCAGAAGAACAAATGTTGGCAAAATGTCTACTAATATTCTTTAAATATCAAATATTTATTCAGTATCTGGAATTATTCCAAAGGTATAAATATATGTTCTGATAATGATAACAGTAACAAAAATAATAATTCAATTTGTTGAATACTAATTATGCACAATCCTCTTATTTAATCCTTTTATAAATGAAATCACACTTAATTTTCATAGCCCTATCTGGTAGGCAGTATTTTATATATATATATATATATATATATATATATATATATATATATATACAGATTAAGTAATTGAAGATTAGAAAGATTAATTCAGTTGACAATCATACTATTTAGGAAAGATAACTTTGGGACCATTTGGTTCAACCACTTCATTTGGTAGAATAGTAAAGCAAGACTGAGAATAAAGAAATAATTTGCTCTATTTGTAGTTTTTTAAGGAAGCTCCATACTGTTCTCCAAAGTGGCTGTATCAATTTACATTCCCAACAACAGTGCAAGAGGGTTTCCTTTTCTCCACACTCTCTCCAGTAGATTTTCTGATGATGCCCGTTTTAACTGGTGTGAGGTGATACCTCACTGAAGTTTTGATTTGCATTTCTCTAATAATTAGTGATGTTGAGCAGATTTTCATGTGCTTCTTGACCATCTGTATGTCTTCTTTGGAGAAATGTCTATTTAGGTCTTCTGTCCAATTTTGGATTGGGTTGTTTTTTTTAAATATTGAGCTGCATGAGCTGTTTATATATTTTGGAGATTAATCCTTTCTCTGACAATTCTTTTGCAAATATTTTCTCCCATTCTGAGGGTGGTCTTTTTGTGTTGTTTATGGTTTCCTTTGCTGTGCAAAACCTTTTAAGTTTCATTAGGTCTCATTTGTTTATTTTTGTTTTTATTTCCATTACTCTAGGATCAAAAAATATCTTCCTGTGATTTATGTCAAAGAGTGTTCTTTGTAATTTTTCCTCTAACAGTTTTATAGTGCCCGGTCTTACATGTAAGTCTCTAATCCATTTTAGTTTATTTTTGTGTATGGTGTTAGGGAGTGTTCTAATTTCATTTTTTACATGTACCTGTCCAGTTTTCCCAGCACCACTTACTGAAGAGACTGTCTTTTCTCCATTGTATATCCTTGCCTCCTTTGTCAAAGATTAGTTGACCATAGGTGCGTGGGTTTATCTCTGGGCTTTCTATCCTGTTCCATTGATCTATATTTCTGTTTTTGTGCCAGTACCATATTGTCTTGATTACTGTAGCTTTGTAGTATAGTCTGAAGTGAGGGAGTCTAATTCCTCCAGTTCCGTTTTCTTCCCTCAAGACTGCTTTGGCTATTCGGGGTCTTCTGTGTCTCCATACAAATTTTAAGATTCTTTTGTTCTAGTTCTGTAAAAAATGTCATTGGTAATTTGATAGGTATTGCGTTGAATCTGTAGATTGCTTTGGGTAGTATAGTCATTTTCACAATATTGATTCTTACAATCCAAGAACATGGTATATCTCTCCATCTATTTGTATCATCTTTAATTTCTCTCATCAGTGTCTTACAGTTTTCTGCATACAGGTCTTTTCTCTCCTTAGGTAGGTTTATTCCAAGGTATTTTATTCTTTTTGTTGCAGTGGT
>NC_041214.2:58900426-58945745 GCF_002837175.3 Physeter macrocephalus
CTTTTTGTTGCAATGGCAAATGGGAGTGTTTCTTTAATTTCATTTTCAGATTTTTCATCATTAGTGTATAGGAATGCAAGAGATTTCTGTGCATTAATTTTGTATCCTGCAACATTACCAAATTCATTGATTAGCTCTAGTAGTTTTCTGGTAGAATCTTTAGGATTCTCTAGGTATAGTATCAAGTCATTTGCAAACAGTGACAGTTTTACTTCTTCTTTTCAAATTTGTATTCTTTTTTTTTTTCTTCTCTGATTGCCATGGCTAGGACTTCCAAAACTATGTTGAATAATAGTGGTGACAGTGGACATCCTTTTCTTATTCCTGATCTTAGAGGAAATGCTTTCAGTTTTTCACCATTGAGACTGATGTTTGTTGTGGGTTTGTCATATATGGCCTTTATTATATTGAAGTAGGTTCCCTCTATGCCCACATTCTGGAGAGTTTTTATTATAAATTGGTGTTGAATTTTTTCAAAAGCTTTTTCTGCAACTATTGAGATGATCATATGGTTTTTATTCTTCAATTTGTTAATATGGTGTATCACATTGATTGATTTGTGTATATTGAAGAATCCTTATATGTCTGGGATAAATCCCGCTTGATCATGGTGTATGATCCTTTTAATGTGTTGCTGGATTCTGTTTGCTAGTATTCTGTTGTGGATGTTTGCATGCATATTCATCAGTGATATTGCTCTGTAAATGTCTTCTTTTGTAGTATCTTTGTCTGGTTTTAGTATCAGGGTGGTGGTGGCCTCATAGAATGAATTTGGGAATGTTCCTTCCTCTTCAAATTTTGGGAAGAGTTTAGAGAAGGATGGGTGTTAGCTCTTCTCTAAATGTTTGATAGAATTCACCTGTGAAACCATTTAGTCCTGGACTTTTGTTTGTTGGAAGGTTTTTAATCACAGTTTCAATTTCATTACCTGTGATTGATCTGTTTATATTTTCTATTTCTTCCTGGTTCAGTCTTGGAAAGTTATACCTTTCTAAGAATTTGTCCATTTTTTCCAAGTTGTCCATTTTGTTGGCATAGAGTTGCTTGTAGTCGTTTCTTGGGATGCTTTGTATTTCTGCGGTGTGTGTTTTAACTTCTCCTTTTTCATTTCTAATTTTATTGGTTTGAGTCCTCTCCCTCTTTTTCTTGATGAGTCTGGCTAATGGTTTATCAATTTTGTTTATCTTCTCAAAGAACCAGATTTTAGTTTTATTGATCTTTGCTATTGTTTTCTTTGTTTCTATTTCATTTATTTCTGCTCTGATCTTCATGATTTCTTTCCTTCTGCTAATTTTGGGTTTTTTTTGTTCTTCTTTCTCTAGTCCCTTTAGGTGTAACGTTGGATTGTTTATTTGAGATTTTTCTTGTTTCTTGAGGTAGCTTGTATAGCTACAAAATTCCCTCTTAGGACTGCTTTTTCTTCATCCCATCGGTTTTGGATTGTCATGCTTTCATTGTCATTTGTCTCTCCGTATTTTTTTATTTCCTCTTTGATTTCTTTACTGATTTCTTGTTTATTTAGTAACGTATTGTTTACCCTCCATGTGTTTTTGTTTTTTATGTTTTTTTCCCTGTAATTGATTTCTAATCTTTTAGTGTTGTGGTCAGAAAAGATGCTTGATATGATTTCAATTTTCTTAAATTTACTGAGGCTTGATTTGTGACCCAAGATGTGATTTATCCTGGAGAATGCTCCATGTGCACTTGAGAAGAAAGTGTAATCTGCTGTTTTTGGATGGAATGTCCTATAAATATCAATTAAATCTATCTGATCTATTGTGTCATTTAAAGCTTGTGTTTTCTTATTAATTTTCTGTTTCAATGATCTGTCCATTGCTGTAAGTGAGGTGTTAAAGTCCCCCACTATTATTGTGTTACTGTTGATTTCCTCTTTTATAGTTGTTAGCAGTTGCCTTATGTATTGAACTGCTCCTATGTTGGGTGCATATATATTTATAATTGTTATATCTTCTTCTTGGAATTACCCCTTGATCATTATGTAGCGTCCTTCCTTGTTTCTTATAATATTCTTTATTTTAAAGTCTATTTTTTCTGATATGAATATTACTACTCCTTTGTTTTGATTTCCATTCGCATAGAATATCTTTTTCTATCCCCTCACTTTCAGTCTGTATGTGTCCCTAGGTCTGAAGTGGGTCTCTTGTAGACAGCATATATATGGGCCTTATTTTTGAATCCATTCAGCAAGCCTGTGTCTTTTGGTTGGAATATTTAATCCATTCACATTTAAGGTAATTATCAATATGTATGTTCCTATTACCATTTCTTAATTTTTGTGGGTTTGTGTTTGTAGATCTTTTTCTTTTGTGTTTCCCACTTAGAGAAGTTCCTTTAACATTGTTGTAGAGCAGGTTTGGTGGTGCTGAATTCTCTTAGCTTTTTCTTGTCTGTACAACTGTTGATTTTTCCATCGAATCTGAATGAGATCTTTGCTGGGTAGAGTAATCTTGGTTGTAGGTTCTTCCCTTTCATTACTTTAAGTATATCATGCCACTCCCTTCTGGCTTGTAGAGTTTTTGCTGATAAATCAGCTGTTAACTTTATAGGAGTTCCCTTGTATGTTATTTGTCATTTTTCCCTTTCTGCTTTCAATAATTTTTCTTTGTTTTCAATTTTTGCCAATTTTATTACTATGTGTCTTGGCATGTTTCTCCTTGGGTTTATCCTGTATGGGACTCCCTGCCCTTCCTGGACTTGGGTGGCTATTTCCTTTCCCATGTTAGGGAAGTTTTTGACTCTAATCCCTTCAAATATTTTCTCGGGTCCCCTCTCTCTCTCTTCTCCTTCTAGGACCCCTATAATGTGAATGTTGTTGCATTTAATGATGTCCCAGTGGTCTCTTAGGCTGTCTTCACTTTTTTTCATTCTTTTTTCTTTATTCTCTTCCACGGCAGTGAATTCCACCATTCTGTTTTCCAGGTCACTTATCCATTTTTCTGCCTTGGTTATTCTGCTATTGATTCCTTCTAGTGTATTTTTCATTCCAGTTATTGTATTGTTCATCTCTGTTTGTTTGTTCTTTAATTCTTCCAGATCATTTTAAAACATTTCTTGCATCTCCATTTCATTTAGCTATTTTTCTGGGGTTTTATCTTGTTCCTTCATCTGGTAAATAGCGCTCTGCCTTTTCATCTTGTCTATCTTTCTGTGAATGTGCTTTTTGTTCCACAGGCTGCAGGATTGTAGTTCTTCTTGCTTCTGCTGTCTGCCCTCTGGTGGAGGAGGTTATCTAAGAGGCTTGTGGAAGTTTCCTGATGGGAAGGACTCGTCCTATGTGATTCTGATGTTATAATAAAATACATTTAAGTACGCAAATGATTAAAACATTTACAGCAACAAGTATTTTTAGAAATAAAATTTTAAATTATCCATATTTGCTTACTTTTCTTGAAGTGGAAGCATAAGTCATTAAGTGAATGAGATGGTTATGTGGAGGACAGAAATGAGAATTAGGAAACAAGCTACACTTCTCTGAATATACTCTTTTGTATTCTTGGCATTATAGGCATGTAAAAGTTTTGCATAATTATAAAACAAATTTAAATCAAAGGAGGAAAAATAAAGCAATCCCTAAAAACCATGAACAAAATAGAACAATTAAAGCTGAGTTGGTAGCTATATCATGCAGAGAGGACATATTTTAAGTGGTCTTAAAGGACAGTAATTTGATTATGGATAAAAATAACTTGAGGGAAAAAAAATTAAACAGCTTTTAGTAATACTGTTAGAGACAATATTAATATCTTTATTCTGAAATAAGCATAGCAAATAGTTATGTTAATGTTTAGGAACTAATATTTTAAGTGTAAGAAAAAATAGAAGATATATTAAAGAAGATTTTTTTAAAAACACACAATTTTACATTTAAATTAGAAATATCAATGTAGTTCCCAATATACTTCTGCTTTCAAATTTTACATATTTTGTAGCTCTGTTCATTGCAATAGGTGTGGGAACAGTGACCAGTTCCATGAAAAACAAGCATCCTAACATTCAGATGGAAGACTCTAAATATCATTTCTCACTACAGGGAATTAGAACTACTTAAAAAATGCAAAATTCCAGTTCCAGAAGAGGAAATGTAGAATGAGCCATAGCATTTTTTTTTTTTAATCCCTAAAACCAAAGAATATTATCAAGATTCCTGGGGTCATGCTAAATAAATACATGAACCAAACTGAGGAGGTTGACAGAAGAATTTAAGCAAATTGGCAAACATTCACTGTAATATAAGCCTCATAACTACATACCTCAAACACAAACCTCTGTTCACAAAGGCAACATTGAGAAACCAAATAATTTACCAATGGTCTTAATTCCCAAGACCCAAAATATGAACTCCCCCGCTCCCCACAATTATCTTTAAATAGACAAAGGAAACACCTTTATTCATTTACCTATATCTTTCTCAATATAATTATTTTTACTTTGTGTCAATATAAAAAGGATTTGAAATAGCTCATAAATTATGTACAAGAAGGTAAAAATGTAACTGAGAAAAATCACGTGAAGGAAAAAGAATAAGGGCAGGTAGTATTAAGATTCAAATTGCTTGTCATTTATAAGCAAGTTACAAAAGTTGCTAAAGGAAAATAGCAAATCTCTGGGATTTGCAACTAGCCATCACAAAGTAGGACATATTAACAGGTACATCACTTTACCCTCATAAATTAAAAACAAGCTAGTTAGTCAGCAGAAACACATTTCTCTCCCAAGAAGCTTTATGAAATAGTATGCTATGCTATAAAGAATGTTTTTTAATGATAGTTCTGTAGAAAATACAAGAGAGAACATGAACAGGTCATTTTTTTGTAACTAAGACAGAGCAGCAAATCTGAGCCATGCATGGCATAAGTAGCACTCTCTAGCACTCTCTGATCATCTGATGGAATCCAAGGGTCATCTTTCACACATCTCAAAAGGGAAAACTGCATTTTCTTCCAGTTTTATTCCCTAAGTAGTATTTTTTTTCAACACAGCTTTTGATTGAGCCATCGTAAATTCAAGGTTATGTCTCCAACAACAGATTATACTACTCTCTATGAACTTTCAGGCTGGTTATTAAAATATGACTAGCAAATGGGCAATGGAAGGTCTTCTTAAGTGTACTAGTGTATTATTGACCTGGAAAGATTCCCCAGTATTTTAAGTGAGAAAAAATAAGATAAAATAATGTGTGTAGTACAGTCCAATCATTGTAAAAAACAAACAAACAACAATAACAACTAAATGAGTAAGTAATTGCATGTATTTACAATTAAAATGTCCTTCAGGATATCCAGTAATATGTGAAAAGAGAGTATCTCAAGGTATGGAGATGATAGATGTTCTTTACACTTTATTGCTTGATATTTTACAAATATTTTGATAACATGTATATGTTATTTGAATTAGCTATAAATGTTAGTTATGATCATAACCATTGGGCTGTAATATTGTGTGATTCATAGTAAACTGATCCAGATAAAATTAAGATAAATCAGTGATAATTATTATTGAAAATATACCAGCTTTTACATCTGTATTTAATAAATTTTATATGGAAACATACACTAATATTCCAAAACTCACATAGTTGTGGTAGGGGACTGGTTCCAGGGCCCTCCTTCATACCAAAACCCATGGATGCTCAAGTCTCATATAAAATGGTGTAGTATTTGTATATAACCTATGCATATCTTCCCATATACTTTAAATTGTCTCTAGATTACTTATAATTACCCAATACAGTGTAATTCTTATGTAATAGTTGCTGACAGGAGGCAAATTGAAGTTTTGTTTTTTGGACATTTCGGGAATTTTTAAAAGATATGTTTTCAAACTGCTGTTGGTTTAATCTGTGGATGTGGAACCTGCAGATACAATGGGTGGACTGTACTTATTTTTTTCAGGAGAGAAGTGATACAGAACACTGAGCCCCATAAGAACTGACTGTCCTCAGTTCAGGTATTTGTTTCAAAATAAAACTTAAGATAAAGCAAAATATGGATGTGTCATAATTAGTAAAAATTATGGCAATTAAACTTTCTTGTTCTAAGAAAATCTTTCTTCATCTTCTTGGGATTTTAAAATTTCTCTCCATATCTAGTTTTTATTTTTATTCGCAGCTCATACTTTTATTATCTTTTTAAAATAATGTACAGCTCATTATTAAAGTGAATGTTCCCTAGGGATGAATAGAAAAAAATATTTCCATAATTTATATTTCTTATCAAAATGGGAAAATATACCAGAGCACTCTAATTTCACCACTGAACTTTTATTACTCTGAAATTTTAGCTGCTAATCTGTTTTTTCGAGTATCTGAACATAAAATACTAAAAAAGATTAACTACAAATTTAGTCTTTTCTCCTCGTGTATAACTTCCAAATCACAATATGTTCCACCCATCTTTCCATTTGTTGGTAATATTCAGTATTGATTGTTTAGTTAGTTACAAATCCTATCCCTTCAATATCAAAGGAACAGTGCTATACAAAGTACAATGGCCAACATTTCATCATAAAGGTATTTATAAATCATAAAAAAAATCTGCAATATTTTTCTGCATAGTTATTTCCAACAACAATGACAGTCTTTAAATAAATTGCTGCTACTTAACTTAGTTATTTCATTTTAAATTTCTTACAATATATACCCAGTGATATTTTAAAAGGTAACTGAATATACCTGGAAAATGAAACAAACTTGTGAGTACTTGATTTACTCATGCAGAAGTGGCCTTGATACTGTGTCTCATTCACACGGGATTTATAAACTCGAGTAAGGAGATAAGACAGCACTGTATATCAAATGTTCAAAAAATGCTTTGACATGGTGATCAAAAGGAAGTTACTTCTAAAATATGATAGAGATCTTGAGGCTAAAAAAAAATTGCATTAGAAAAAATATTAAAATGATACTATGCTCTGTGTCTAATCTAAAATATTTTAAGAATATATTTTACTAACAGATTTAGCATTGATAACTCTATATTATTTTATTTAAAAATATAAAGGAAAATCGCTGAATTTTAATTTCACCATTTCCTTTAAAAAAGCAAAGTGGTATGTCATTTTAATCGCAATAAAATTTTCTGTGTTATTTCAGCTATTAAAAATTCAATTTTAATTTTAAATATCATGAACCCCATTTTATTACTCTCCCTTTTAAATCTCCTTCCATCCTCTCCCACCTCTGCAGTGAGAAATACAACATTGAGTTAGGAGACAGGAAAAAAGGGAAAAAACGTCTTCTCCCTTAACTTGCCTACCCAGGTTCTGCTCCACAAGTAAGAACCTCTTTCAAGATTCTTATCGGCTAAAAAGCATTGTGAATAATCATCTAGCTGCATTGCTTCTACTTACACTAGCTATTAATAAATTTTGCTCTGTAGAATACTTATCAATACATCTTAAATGTACATTGATTCCCAAAGCCACATGTAACTAATGTATTAATGTAAATCAGCAGTCCTGTTTTGAGACATGTTCACAGGAGTGACCTGAAACAGTTTTCCCTGAATATGCATGTTTGTGAAGATACACAGAGTGCCTATTTCTTGGAGATTCTCAGTACATACTGTCATAGTAGCATTTTAAACTAAAGCATTCTCTCCCTCTGTAAAATTATTTCTTCAATTTTTTGTATCAGTATTCCCTTTATTTGTTGAAATATAGAATTTTTTTATTATAATTTATCAGTATATGTGTGTATGTAAGATGTGTTGGTTTGTTTTGTTTAGATTTTGTTCTATTATTACCCAACTGCCAGTTTGGGAAACACTGAAATGACATTTAGTTCATTGGTGATATTACAGTAATGCATAACCATAGATAAATACACATGATTAAATAATAACTCACTGACATTTTAAGAGTTTATATTGCTTGGTTTATCATTTATTTATGCAGTTCATTATTATTCTCTCTCTTGATGGTGGCTATAGGGTATCTAATCTTCCCAGAAAGCACAATCCTCTCTAAAATATCCTTATTTGAATTCAGACATCTTACTTGCTATGAGGAAAATTGTCTTTCAAAACTAAAATGAATGCTCCATATTATACTTAGTTACCAAGGGAGACCAAAGAAATGCCTGTTTCCCAATTTCTAGTTACCACCTCTTTCACATCACCCATAATTAAATAATTCCAGTGGCTCAAGTGGAATTCAAGTGCTCAGTATGAAGATATCAATAGTAGTCCAATAAGCTTGGGCAAAGAAATAAAGACAGAGGTAAGAAGTAAGGAATTTATTTAATTATATTTTAATAAGTATCCAAATTTCCCTGCATTGTGAAAAATAAAGATTCTGTGTTTACTCAGCGCCATAAACGCCTTACCTTGAAATTTTGCAGTTTGAAAAACTTGGCTTGTTATTTTAGCTAATCATTATATATATATTTAATTGATATACGTGAATCTATAAGAATTCAGTAAAGTGACAAATAACAAGAAGTTCTTTGCTGTTCAGTGAATCAGAGTAGGCATTAAAGGAGTGTTTCATAGAAAACAAGTTGAAACAATAATAGGTAAAGTCTGCTTTTTAAATTTCTGACTCTGAGTAAAGAGGAAAGCTAGACAATCACAAAATCTTGTAAGGAAATCCTGTTTTCTCCTACTTCATCAACTATTATTGAGGATTAAATGAAGTAAGCATGTAGTTTAGAATAGTACCTGGTCTAGAAGAGTACCTGGTCTGTAGTTAATTCTCAAAAAAAGTTAACTGCACTTAACAGAGTCTACGTTAATGTTTTATATTTAAAGGTAAATATCTATATAAATAAATATGTATATTTATGATTTGGGGTAAAAAATCTAGGTTCCCCATACTTAATAAGTAAATTGTCTTAAGTTCATGAGTAATCAAAATCAGTTTCTCCCAAAAGAAGCATATTACTGACTTCTAAAACACAAAAATATTGGGATCAGAAAAAATTTCTTGAAGTTCAGATTGTAAGTACAAAAAAACCACATTGAATTAGTATTTCATTTACTTTTTTGTATTTATTCACCCAAATTAAATTAAAGTCACATTTTCCCAGAACTTCTCCTTTTCTATTTGTGCTCTATCTTAAGATGAAACATTGTGAAAATCTATTACTCCAGAAATATACAAATATAATGCTGGTATTAATAAGAATATTATAATTATCTATGGCAATTGAACTTAAGTTATTTTTGCATAACCTCACTTGGGACAAAATCTCTGTCACATAGGATTTCTACCAAGCAACAATGGCTTTGATTAAAAGTTATCATTATTGTCAATATCATCATCATTAAATTTCTTATCTCAAACATATACCATTACTTTATATGAGTGCCAGCAAAAGCCCACCTTAGAAAGGATTTATTTTATTTAGAATATAGAAAATTTTTTGACAATTTGGAGAATTATTATTTCCCATTGAAAATCTTAGAGAGAAGTATTAAATGCATATATTGGTAATTCTATAAAGTAAATTCCCTATTAGAGTAACAGGGTACATTTCTAATTCTGGATTCTAAATAAAAAAATATTTTACTAAAGAAAACAATTTTACAGTCAAAACGTTAATAAATATAGAAATTAAAGAAATTTATAATATAATATATTGATATAACATAAAGAATCAGGAATTTATAGCAGAAAAGCAAGCATAATGGTCAGTGAAGAAAGTTACCTATATTTACATACATTTTTTCTTAACCTGACATAAGGTTTAAAAGCATGTACGTGTTGCAAAAGCTAGGATGAACAATAAAGGAAATGTCAGGTTCCTTATTACATATTCATTATTTATTACATACAACATGCTGTTTTACTACTTCTTCTGGATTATTTCTCACAAAAATAAAAAAAAGTATAGAATATCTCCAATAACCCTGTAAGTTATTATTGGTGTAAGCTGAATAAATTTTTCTATAGAAAAATTGAAACATAAATGTCAAGTATCATAGAATACATAGACATTGCATAATTATTATGCCAATTTTTGCTTTCAGTATATTATTTTAGAAAATCACGAATGCAACATCTTGGATACTTGGTTTATGTTAAAAAATACTTTTACTAATTTTACAAAATATCTATTAGGAAAGATGAAATTTGAACATTATTGCATCATCTCACTTTCCTTTATCTCTCCTCCTGAAACTTTTTTTAAGCTTTTGGTTTTTCACTATTAGTCCTTCCTGCTCTGTGTCCACAGTATCATTCTTTACCTCCTTACCCTGCTTTAATATTCTTCTAAACACTTATCACTACCTGATATTGCATTTTACATTAATTTTTATATCATTTATTTTCTGCCTTTCCTTTCTAGAATGTAATTTCTATGAGGGCAGGAAGTTTTCTTTTTTCCTGCTCTATTTGTAATACTAAGCAATACCTGGGACATAATATTCAATAGAGTTTTGTTGAAGGAATAAATGCAGCTCACTGCTGAAACTGGACCTTTATACAATTTAAATTTCTTTTTTATTTTAGCATTTTCGTGGAATATAATGTACTCTCATTGTTTTTCTTCTGGAATAAATAATGCCTTTTGTTTTCTCTCCATTTTCTTAATTTGTAGGTACTTAAAATGAATTCTTTGCAAACTCTTCAATAGAATTATAAAAGCCCTTTCAATAAAAATTTTAACACGCTTGAATACACTAGGTAATTTCTTCTTTTTCTTTTTTCCATAATGTCTATCCTGATGCTCCCTATATCACATCTTGTTCTAACCTGACTTCTCAGTAGGCCAGATGTACAGCTGTTATCTTTGTCATATTGGGAATTCCCTTTGCCTCTTCCCTGTGTTGTATCCCTGGTTTCCATGATATCACACACATTCCTCTTTATTCCCTTGTTTTGTGAGAATATCCTCCATTTCTTCTCGGAAAATAGCCAGCGTAGGTGTGGCAAACATACTCTAGGGCAGCTACCCATGATTCCCACCTCTTGGTATTCATGCCTTTGTATAATCTCTCTTTGACTGTGGGCAGGACTTGTACATTATTATATATGATTGAAGCACCAATCTTTTTTTTTTTTTTTTTTTTTTTTTTTTTTTTTTTGCGGTACGCGTGCCTCTCACTGCTGTGGCCTCTCCCGTTGCGGAGCGCAGGCTCCGGACGCGCAGGCTCCGGACGTGCAGGCTCAGCAGCCACGGCTCACGGGCCCAGCCGCTCCGCGGCATGTGGAATCTTCCCGGACCGGGGCACGAACCCGTGTCCCCTACATCAGCAGGCGGACTCTCAACCACTGCGCCACCAGGGAAGCCCTGAAGCACCAATCTTGATCCAGTGTCTCTCTTCCCTTGCTGACTTGATGAAGTAAGCAGCCATGTTGGGGAAGCCCACGTGGCAAGTGGCAAGAAACCATGAGCAGCCTCAAGGAACTGCAGGCAGGTTCTAGGAGCTGAGGTCAGTCTTTGACAGCCAGCCAGGAAAAAAACCCCGAAGATCTTAATCCTACAACTGCAGGGAATAAACACTACCAACAACCACGTTATCAGGGAAGTGGGTCCTTCCTTAACTCACTTCCAGATGAGAACTAAGCCCTGGCCAACACTTTAATTGCAGACTTGCAAGACCCTGAGAAGATGTAGCTCAGTTGTACTTGGGTTTCTGACCCATAGAAACAGTAAGATAACAAATGTATTTTCACATAAGCTGTTACATTTATGGTAATTTGTCACACAGCCTAGAAAACTAATACAGTAATAATTTTATGTGTCCATGTGTGTCTGAAAATTTTTTTGTCTACTCTAACATTTAATTTTGAATTGGCTTTGCTTAAAGTCTATACAAATAATTTTTTTTTCAGAATTTTGAATATAGGATGCTCCATTGTCCTTTAGCATCCATTGTTGAGAAGTGAATTTCTATTCTAATATTCAATAATGATTTTATGCTTTCTCTAGTCTACTAAGTCGATAATGACCTGTTTATTTACTTCACATCTTCCAGAAATGTTTTTATACCTCTCATCTGATGTCTCTTCTGTTCTGATTGTTCTTGTGTGTTTATAACTTTTTAACTTTACTGTTTTGGATTAGAGTGGAGAAAAGTGCATGTGTTTAATTCTTCTGTTAAACAAGCTATTTTAGATATTGATTTTCGATATTTTATTTTTTGACCTGAGTCCTATTGCATACTATCAATAGCTTCATTTTATTTACTACTTTTCACAGAAATTTCTTACAAACAGGTGAAAGTCAGAGGGCTCCTTTTCAGGAGATGAAGAGAAAATTTTAATGCCTCGGGTTTATTGGCAACACCTATAACCTGAATTTCTTCTTATCTTTAAAATCTGCTCACTTTTGTGAAATAAAGGTCATATTTTTATGGCAAGACAAGAGAAATTTAAACAAAAAATCTTCTCTGCCCTTGGCCTCCTCTCTCCCTGCACTGTGCATTGTGTATCTGCATTATGCATTGACCAAACCTTTCCCATCTTCCCCCATCAACAGGAATATCTGCTCAGCCATAAAGAGCAACATTCTCCTAGTATCAACAAGACAACTCCTTAAAAGATGACATTCCTTCTTGATCTTGTCAGGGGTCACATGACCCACCACAATGATGCTTAGATCTGAATTATGTTAACATAATTATTATTATGTCAATAATACTTCATTTGATGTACTGCCCTCTGTCTCCAAACACCTATATAACTGTGCCTTGACTTCTAATGGGTGGAAACAGTTCTCAGAACTTTCTGAGATGCTCTTTCCAGAGTTATAACCCTCAAATTTGGCTCGAATAAAATTTTCCATTTCTTTCTTAGATTGACTGATCAATTTTTCGTTGACACTTTCATGTAGTTGTTTTTTTAATTTTTCTCTCTCTGTTTGTGTTTTTTATTTTTAATATATATTTATTTCCCAGTTATAACAATGATGGTACATAAGAGTAAATACCCTTATAAAAACAAGTGCAGAACACAGGCACACTCAGAGGAGGACACATTTCTCCTGACACTCCTAGTAGCCAGTCTCCCTCAATAGATACTCATCTGAATGTCAGTGTAATTCGTAATGTAAGAAATTTAGAGATGTCAGCAGAAGAAATTCTACGGTTGCTTATTCTGATAACAGAGAGAGAAGATAATGATTTTTTTTTTTTTGTCTTGAAGTTTTAAATGTTTGATCCAGGTAGTCCATTCTCAATTATCCATTGAAAGGAATAATGCTACAGCTTCCCTAAATGAAAATATTAGGCAATTCAAGAAATATTATATATAGCTTAGCTAATCCAGGGATAAAAATTAATTTGTTTTGTGCATACTCTTAAGGTGATAATATCATGGTAAGGAAATAATGTAAAGATATTTATCCTCAGTGCCAGGAAGTTATTGGGGAAGGGTTGGTAGATGTAGAAGTAAGCTATAAATAACTCACATATAGAAAGTCCAGGGCTACTTATATCTACTTTATAAATATTAATTGATTACAAGCTTCCAAAAAATAAGTTAATGTTATCCTAAATAGTTCTAGAAACAGTTACCTTTGAATTTTTGGTATATTTTTCATACATTTTTTTCAATGACTGAATGGAAAATCCCTAATCCTTAATAGAGCTGCATTTCTTTTACACAAAATGCATCTTAAATGGTCAGCAATCATACTATTTTTATACCTGAACAATGTTAATTAATACATTAAAATTCATGTAACATATTTTGTGATCCCCAGAAATGACTCTTGCTTATTAAATGTTAATATTTAGTATCCCTCTTCCTCCAACGGGTCATGTTTCAGTTCCATTTATGATTATCAGCTTTCCTCATATCAGATTTTTTTTTTTTTTTTTACCATCAGCCTAAATTTCATCACAAAATCATTTGTATTTGTGGGCCTTGATGTACCCATATTATTCCATCTTGTCAGCTTATTTTCCCAAAAAGTTAAATTAATCTGTGAAATTGTTTGACTCAAGTCAAGTAGTAAATTGGTGAACCAAGCCTAAATCTGTGGCTCACATTCCTGATCCTTTTTATCTAACCTTTTAAGCAATACTTAAATACTTTAAACTTTTTATGTGTGTGTGTGTTCCATTTTTTATCAGAGCATTCTACTACTTATCTTTCCTAAATGTTACCTGTTCCCTATCATTAAATGCTGTGGATAATGAATACTATCTGCAAAAGCTATGTTTTACTAAGAGAATTCCATTTGTGGTTTCATTTGCTTTTCACTGCTGTGACCTTGTCTTTTTTTACAACAAACATGTATAGATGTCATAGGTCATTCTGTATCCTTTCTTACCAGATGCACTGTTGTCTTTCTAATTCCTCTCTGTTGTCAAGGACATTTCTGCATATCTTCAAAAATAATGAGCAGACTATATAAATTACTGAAATAAAAGTGTATATAATACATTCTTTCATCTTCAAAATTTGCAAGTAGCAAGGAGACACAAAAGCTGATGTTAAGCTATGCTGTGTAATTGTTAAGCTACTGCATATCTCAATCTTTTCCATTTTGCATTTGTATTGAGTAAAGTATACCACTGCTTCCCTAATTTTCATTGTATGAACTTACTAAATCCTAAAAATACCATAATATATAGACACAAGCAAATATTTCACAATCAATATGAAGGACAGGTTCAAGAACTTAGAATAAATTGAGTTTATCCTGCAACCCTTTTGCCTTAATTAATAGGCAAACCTAGGGCAACATGAGTCATGCAAAACATAGTTTAACTGTTACTGTTTAAAAATATGGCTAGAGTATAATGTGCATTTGTGTGTAAAGAAATAACAGGAAGTGAGGATAAAGAAGAGAGAAGTATGGGCCAAACTGAGAAGGGCTTTAGAAGTTCTGTTAAATATTTATAATTTGGAGAGAGGCAATTGATGATCTGTTAAATATTTTTAAGTAACAGATTGCAGTATCAGAATACTGTATTTATGACACATGTAATATAATTATAAGTAACCACCACTATATATTTTCACTAATGCTTTATAGGTATACTGGAGTAGAATCATCTTAGTCTTATGAAACAAATATATTTTTAGCTCTTTGAGGATACATTAGAGACTCTTCCCTTTCTTCCTATTCTCTCACCCCTTACTTATTAAGGAAAAAAAAATCCCAAGGAGTATACTAAAAGAACTTTGGAGGATAAACAGCAAGATCCTACTGTATAGCACAGGTAACTACATTCAATATCCTGTAATAAACCATAATGGGAAAGAATAGGAGAAATAATATATTATTTCTCCTATTCTTTCCCATTATGGTTATACAATGAATCACTGTGCTGTACAGCAGAAATTAACACAAATTGTAAATCAACTATACTTTAATAAAATAAATTAAAACAAAAAAAACTTTGGAAAGAAACAAGTTTTGATAGTTTGACCACACCAGCAGATGCCAAGTCCCTTCCTTTTATTATTTAACTCCCAGTTTCTGGTCATCATTGTCCATGAAATTGAGCAGGACCGCATGTGTTCCACAGGCTCCAGGTTAAGTGCCGTTTCTACTCTTTTGGACTCTTCCAGCCTTGCGTCTTCAAATATAAGGATGCAATAAAAAAATATTACCATGGATGAAAATGTGTTCTTCCAAAAAATGTGTTCAAGTACTAATCCCCAGTACCTTAGAATGTGACTTTATTTGGAAATATGGTCTTTACAGAGGTAATCAATTTAAAAAGAGGTCCTTAGGTTGGGCAGTAATCCAATAAGACTTATAAAGAGTGGAAATTTTTACACAGAGATAGGCATACAGAGGGAAGATTATGTGAAGAGACATAGAGAGAACATTATGTGAAGATGAAAGCAGAGATTGGATGCATCTATTATACAAGCCAATGAATGACAAAGATTGCCTGCAAATGATGAGAAGCTAGGAGAGAGAGATGGAACAGATTCTCCCTCACAGCCCTCAGAAGGAACTACTCCTTTTGATACCTTGATCTTGGACTGCTAGCCTCTAGAAATGTGAGACAAAAAATTTCTGTTGTTTTAAACTACCTTGTTTGTGGTACTTTGTCACAGTAGCCTTAGGAAACTAATACAATGTGTTTTTAAGAGGAAGTGGATAGGCACCTTCACATTAATCACTGATGAATTATTTTAGTGCCCTCAATACTCTTTCCATGCTTGTATTAACCATCTAATCACAGTTTTTAATTACATTTTTGATTATTTTAGAGATATGATCTGGGAATTAGTGGCTTTGAGTAGCTGCCATAAATCATAGAAGATACTATCATAAGTAAGCAACATGTTAATTGCTAATCTGTCTCTTGATTATTATTGTCTAGATTTTTTTTTTCCTGCAATATTCTTCAGTTATTAAAAAGTATTTTGAGGACCTACTATGTTCAGCATTGTACTAAAATTTGGAATGGTGAAATATTCCTTCTTTCTTTCATAGAAATGATGAGGTAGGGCACAATATCTGAACTGTTCATGTCTATGCAAATACATAGCTGTACCAGTGACAAGAGTTGCACTTTCCATGCAAGGTATCTCCCGTTATCCTCAGTAACTACTTACAGTGTCCCAGAACATTCATCTTAGTGCAGTAATTTGCATCCATTCATCCTACTTTTTAAAAAAAATTCCTGGTAGGCAAAAATTAATGCATTTTAATTTTCTAGAAAGCATATCAACAATACACATTTTCTGAATTGGATCTTATTTATATCTTCTATCATTTATAAGATAGTTTCCCATAGTTTTGCATGTCACTTCTTTTGTTTAACATACTTTATGCCAGTGAAAAGCAAAAACGTTTCATGCACTTTTGGCTATGGAATCGGGGTGACAGTGGGTGATGCCAAAATCTCAGCCTCTGTGCACTGGTGCTGAATTGAATCTCAGAGACAGAGTTTTGGGTGAAATAGAATAGAATAGCTTTATTGCTTTGCCAGGCAAAGGGGGATGCAGTGTGCTCTTGCCCTCCAAACAGTGTGTCTGGACTGGAAAGGATTTGGTGAGGAGTTTTATAGTAATGGTTCAAGGGCAGCGTTGTGACAAGGTGCAGGGCTGCCCTCCTTTAATCTGGCCTCAGGTGGTCTCCTGATGAGCTTCGAATTTATCAAGCTGTGACCTTGTCTCCTGAACATCTTCCATCTGGTGGGGGTTTTAGTTCTGCAGAAAAATTTCAAGATATTGTTATGTGTATCCCTTGAG
The DNA here is from genome assembly GCF_002837175.3 of Physeter macrocephalus. Taxonomy (NCBI): domain Eukaryota; kingdom Metazoa; phylum Chordata; class Mammalia; order Artiodactyla; family Physeteridae; genus Physeter; species Physeter macrocephalus. The sequence continues at coordinate 58,917,557 of NC_041214.2, forward strand.
GTAGAGCCAGGACCCTACCCCAAGGCTGCACTATTGTTTCTTGACTGCTCCTCCCTTGTCTCTGCCTCCTCTCCCTTCCCTGATTAACAAATGTTTGAATCTGACCTTTGGGACTCAGGGAAAGTCATGGAGACTAGAGTCTATTCCCTACAAACAAGAAACAGGAGACAGAAAGACTTCTGTGCCCAGGAGCCCCGCAGGGTCCTGCTCAATTTCATGGGCAATGATGACCAGAAACTGGGAGTTAAATAATAAAAGGAAGGGACTTGGCATCTGCTGGTGTGGTCAAACTATCAAAACTTGTTTCTTTCCAAAGTTTTTTTTGTTTTAATTTATTTTATTAAAGTATAGTTGATTTACAATTTGTGTTAATTTCTGCTGTACAGCACAGTGATTCATTGTATAACCATAATGGGAAAGAATAGGAGAAATAATATATTATTTCTCCTATTCTTTTCCATTATGGTTATACAATGAATCACTGTGCTGTACAGCAGAAATTAACACAAATTGTAAATCAACTATACTTTAATAAAATAAATTAAAACAAAAAAAACTTTGGAAAGAAACAAGTTTTGATAGTTTGACCACACCAGCAGATGCCAAGTCCCTTCCTTTTATTATTTAACTCCCAGTTTCTGGTCATCATTGCCCATGAAATTGAGCAGGACCCTGCGGGGCTCCTGGGCACAGAAGTCTTTCTGTCTCCTGTTTCTTGTTTGTAGGGAATAGACTCTAGTCTCCATGACTTTCCCTGAGTCCCAAAGGTCAGATTCAAACATTTGTTAATCAGGGAAGGGAGAGGAGGCAGAGACAAGGGAGGAGCAGTCAAGAAACAATAGTGCAGCCTTGGGGTAGGGTCCTGGCTCTACCTCAAGGGATACACATAACAATATCTTGAAATTTTTCTGCAGAACTAAAACCCCCACCAGATGGAAGATGTTCAGGAGACAAGGTCACAGCTTGATAAATTCGAAGCTCATCAGGAGACCACCTGAGGCCAGATTAAAGGAGGGCAGCCCTGCACCTTGTCACAACGCTGCCCTTGAACCATTACTATAAAACTCCTCACCAAATCCTTTCCAGTCCAGACACACTGTTTGGAGGGCAAGAGCACACTGCATCCCCCTTTGCCTGGCAAAGCAATAAAGCTATTCTATTCTATTTCACCCAAAACTCTGTCTCTGAGATTCAATTCAGCACCAGTGCACAGAGGCTGAGATTTTGGCATCACCCACTGTCACCCCGATTCCATAGCCAAAAGTGCATGAAACGTTTTTGCTTTTCACTGGCATAAAGTATGTTAAACAAAAGAAGTGACATGCAAAACTATGGGAAACTATCTTATAAATGATAGAAGATATAAATAAGATCCAATTCAGAAAATGTGTATTGTTGATATGCTTTCTAGAAAATTAAAATGCATTAATTTTTGCCTACCAGGAATTTTTTTTAAAAAGTAGGATGAATGGATGCAAATTACTGCACTAAGATGAATGTTCTGGGACACTGTAAGTAGTTACTGAGGATAACGGGAGATACCTTGCATGGAAAGTGCAACTCTTGTCACTGGTACAGCTATGTATTTGCATAGACATGAACAGTTCAGATATTGTGCCCTACCTCATCATTTCTATGAAAGAAAGAAGGAATATTTCACCATTCCAAATTTTAGTACAATGCTGAACATAGTAGGTCCTCAAAATACTTTTTAATAACTGAAGAATATTGCAGGAAAAAAAAAATCTAGACAATAATAATCAAGAGACAGATTAGCAATTAACATGTTGCTTACTTATGATAGTATCTTCTATGATTTATGGCAGCTACTCAAAGCCACTAATTCCCAGATCATATCTCTAAAATAATCAAAAATGTAATTAAAAACTGTGATTAGATGGTTAATACAAGCATGGAAAGAGTATTGAGGGCACTAAAATAATTCATCAGTGATTAATGTGAAGGTGCCTATCCACTTCCTCTTAAAAACACATTGTATTAGTTTCCTAAGGCTACTGTGACAAAGTACCACAAACAAGGTAGTTTAAAACAACAGAAATTTTTTGTCTCACATTTCTAGAGGCTAGCAGTCCAAGATCAAGGTATCAAAAGGAGTAGTTCCTTCTGAGGGCTGTGAGGGAGAATCTGTTCCATCTCTCTCTCCTAGCTTCTCATCATTTGCAGGCAATCTTTGTCATTCATTGGCTTGTATAATAGATGCATCCAATCTCTGCTTTCATCTTCACATAATGTTCTCTCTATGTCTCTTCACATAATCTTCCCTCTGTATGCCTATCTCTGTGTAAAAATTTCCACTCTTTATAAGTCTTATTGGATTACTGCCCAACCTAAGGACCTCTTTTTAAATTGATTACCTCTGTAAAGACCATATTTCCAAATAAAGTCACATTCTAAGGTACTGGGGATTAGTACTTGAACACATTTTTTGGAAGAACACATTTTCATCCATGGTAATATTTTTTTATTGCATCCTTATATTTGAAGACGCAAGGCTGGAAGAGTCCAAAAGAGTAGAAACGGCACTTAACCTGGAGCCTGTGGAACACATGCTCACTCTGTTCCTGACTAACTAAACCACAGAAAGCACCCAAACCTGCAAAGTGTCTTTAGAAGGTTACTCTAGAATGGATAAGAAGGCTAGTGATGGCAAGGAGCATTATGGAGATAAAAGAATGAAGCAATTCAAGCTTTAATTAGGAGGGCCCAGGAAGAATGGAATACATATTTCTTCCAGATAATTAGTCCTAATTATCTGCCTTTCCCAGCTACATTATGAGGAAGAGCAGTCCCCAGAAGTCATAGAATTAACTTTTCACTGGGAAGAAGAAAACCCCATCCATCCTCTTCTCTGAATTATATACTTAAAGTCTTTGGCATAAAATTTCTTTTTTGTGAGTCACAGATCCATTACAAAAGTTATTTAAATATATCAAGATCAATCACCACACTTTCTCCCAAAATTTGACCATTCTTTATAAAGAAATAAGCTCAAATTACCATTATTTATTCAGTATATGCTTTTGTATATGTTCTAATGCTTTAGCCACTTGTATCCACAACCCATGGTAGTATAATTTCTGCTCTGTCAAAAGACTCTGCATTCATACAGAGGTCTATATCATTTAATTATTTTCTTCAATGTGACTATTCTCCATATCTGTTATAATATTGTTTATTAAATACTTAGATATTTTTACCAAAAAAAAAAAAAATGTATATCACTGGCAGCTTCAAGACTCTATCTACACTTTTCCAGTTGTTTTAAGCAGATCATAATCTTATTTATACTCATCTTTTTTCCCTTTATGTTTATTTACACAGGCATTTCTAATTATTTATCATTTTAATTAAAGTAAGAAATTTTATGGACTACTCAGATATTTTCTAATTGCTAGGAAATCTTTTTGGTTTAACTCTAATTTTTTTTTAACAGTTGTGAAAAATAGTTATTTTTTCCATTTGAGCTGCATTTGTGGGCCATATTGATAAGTGAGGAATTATTAGGCAAAAAAACCCCACCAATTTTTATTCTCCTTTCACAGGAAACATATATTTTCTTCCTACATCTGCACATGCCTTAAGTTTTTATTCTTTTTGAATAAGTGATTCTCCTTTAATTATCATTTTTAAAGATTTTTAGCACTGTGTAAATTCTTTTCAAATGTCTAAACTATCATCAAATAGAGTCATTATTTTAAATATGAACCAACTTATATCTCTTTTCTGTTTTCCATTACACCTAGAACGAATATATTCTCATTTCTGCAACCCCAAACACCTTACCTGAAATGGCCTATGCCTACATTTCCCACATCTTTCTTACTCTCCTCCTTACCCCCTCCTCACCAGATACACTGGCCTTTTGGGTCCTCAAACACCATAGGCTGGTTCTTATCTCAAGGCTTCAACACATGCTGTTCCAGGCTCCTCCCAGGTTATTGTATATTGCCTCCTTCCTGCTACTCATTTCTTAGCTCAAACGTCATGTTCTTGTGATAGTTCCTCCTATAAGGAACTAGGTTCAGATCTAGGTTCTTGAAGTAATGATAGGAAATAGATACCATGCCATCTTCATGTTCTCTGTCTCTTCATTGCTCATCAGTTCTTTTTACCCAACGGTTAGAGAACAAAACATACTTGTATCAAGATTCCTGGTACCACCATCTTGCCATTTCAGAGTAAAATAGGGTGTTTTACAACACAAAAAGGAGCAAAACAATGGACACAACTTAAATTTTGATTAAGAGAAAAATTATTAGAAATATTATAGTCACTAAATATCAGAACTTTAATGACAATAAAAATAACAATTATCATATTGCAAATAAAAAGACAGCATAATAGGATGTTTCTAGTGCTGTATAAGATGTAAAGAGAAAAATCTATCTATTATCTATCTATCCATCTATCTATCTATGTATCTATCTATCATCTACCTACAATATGATTAAAAGAAAAATACATTAAAATTTAATTGTGGCTATCGCTCTGGCTAAGAGAATTATAGATGTTCTTCATTTTTATTGTCCTTTTGCTCACTTTCTATTATAATAAGCAGGTGATACATTTAATATAAAAATGCTAGGCTCCCAAAATATATTTCAACTCAAAATAATTTATATATCTCTGTCAATCTATTTAATAAATTTGCCTGTATATGTACACTTACTTAAATTAAATGTTTCATTTTGCATCCCAGAATTTATTCAGACATATGAGGTTTAATTTTTGTATACATAACAATTTGGATTTTTTCCTACTTAAACTCTAAAGATCTTTAGATATCACTAATCTTTGTCTTTTAATATGGATAACTATTACTCAATATTCACTTTATTTGCTTCATATTCTTGTGATAAATTCTCAGGAGGGGTATCACTACGTCAAATATAAATTTAGTGGCTCTTCATAAACAAGTCTCAATTGGACATTTCTCTTTACCACATGGCTTGGTGCCCCCTCCAATTTCAATTTCTACCCAGCTTTGACTTATCATCATGATGATTGACATCTTTGCAATCTCTTCTTTACCACAACATTGTTTTGAGTGAAACTCTCTCTTGCCTGGAAAATTCTAAGTGTCATTTCTTATTTGAGATGTAGTAAATACTTGTAGTTCTATACTTGGTTCTTTCTTGTGTGTCTTTTCAAAAAAATTTTGCTAAAATTATCAGATTACTGTCACATATTAATTTACTCTCTCACTTGATGTTTATTGAATCTCCATGTGCCATTTGTTGTGTTAGTTCTGACCTCATTTTAGTCTATGTTCACGATTTGTTTCTACTTTACTTTTATACATTTGATCTGAACCTCAAGATTTCCTTTGAATTTTCTCTTCAGTTTCTTCCAGAATTCTGTCTTATCTCTCCTCTAGTTAGCAAATAATTATGTAACTCTCTGTTAATCTTCTTTTTTGTTTTCTTCTGTATTTGGTATACATAAACCATAATCAATGTACCTGAGAGTATCATACTCCTTGTTCTATCACTCTATTTGTAAATATTTATAAATATTAACATTTTAGGACCATCACCAACAAGGTGGATTTTTTTTTCCTGAAAATAACTGTTTTAAATTTATAGAAAGTGAAGAAGAATAGAACTTGTAAATGTTTATTAATGAGTTTATGAATTATCATTTTCAAGATAAATTTAAAGTCCATTTCCTTGGTAAGTGTACTCAATGCTATAGTTCCTTTTTATCATAATTTAGATTGCACAGGTCTATTCAACACATTCCTTTCTCAGAAGGTTTTGCTGGTAGCATAGGATTTAAGATTTGGGGAAATAGGGATATAAAGATGAATAAAGCCAGACTCTATATATTGATGACCAGTTTCTAACCTCCTCAGTAGTTTCCTGCATCTAGTTTCAATGTATACATACAATGGAGAAGTAAAAGTAATCTTGTATACTTGTGCAGACATTCCATGCAGAAGTCTGCAAGGTTGATCTTTCTTCATAGTTCACCTGTAAGTAATTTCAATAGCACACATGGTCAGGTACAGTACACTAGCTTTCTGAATATAAAACTGTGTACAACTTTGCGTGACTACGAAACAGAATACTGGAATTCATTGTTCCTGAAAATGCTATTACACTATAGAAAATAAAAAAAAATTAAAAATAATGTATATTCTGTTTTCAAGAACAAATGGTCATATTTGTCAACCCATATTTTTTATTTCTAAAATTCCAAAGTATGTTTCAGTTTGCTGGAGTACCTAAGCAATGTGATTCAATGATGTTAAGAAATATTTTACTAGGTAACAAAATTAAATTAAAAGCATGATTTTATAAAATGCTGTTAATACTTTTAAAACAAATTATTTATCTTTACATTAATTAATTAATTAATACTTTGAATTCCTCATTTCAAAAACCTAAGAGTATTATAATGGGAAACTATACTAGTCCTTCCTGATGTGTCCTGGTACTGATGTGGAGATATGCTCCTTAGAAAAAGGAGTGAGGGAGAGGAGAGAGAAAAAAGAAAAAAACAAAAATCCATGTTTAAATTATCCTGGAAACAAACACATGTTAGAGGTATAAGATAATGTATTCAAACCTCTCAGAAATCTTAAATTATAAAAAATGTTTAATCATATAAAATCCATTTTCTTCCTTTGCTGAAAAGAGAAGCAGTATTGAGGAATATACACATCTGACCCTTGCATAAGACTCGTCATATGTATCATACTGTAACAGATATTCAAAGAATCAGAGTAAAATTATTGTGTATATTTCCCAGAGAATCATGTGAGCAATAGATGGGAGGCCTTTTCTAGTGTTGAATGATAATGAGGAAAAGTACATTTTAATTCAAAATATTCTAATTGTTTGTCATGTTACTCTCAGATGAGAAGCTTCAGGTTTCTACCCGTAAAAAAGGAAAGTAGTAAATGCTTTTACTAAAATATTCTTATGATAATTTGGAAAATGATATACTGCATCACAATGTAATTGTAGCTAATTGAGAAATATAATTATAAGGCTATTTAAATTCAACTATGCAAATAATCTGTGTAATCTAGGAAATAAAACTAGGAATTTCAGAAAATGGGTTAGCTTGCCTCCCCAAATTGGTACAACCCAAATATATGGAGAATAAGTAAATTTAAGAAGGGAATTGGGCTTCCCTGGTGGCACAGTGGTTGAGAGTCCGCCTGCCAATGCAGGGAACACGGGTTCATGCCTCCGGGAAGATCCCACATACCGCGGAGCGGCTGGGCCCGTGAGCCATGGCCGCTGAGCCTGCGCGTCCGGCGCACAGAGGCCACAACAGTGAGAGGCCCGCGTACCGCAAAAAAAAAAAAAAAAAAAAGAAGGGGACTATACCAATACTCTACTAATCACATTCTTTGGGACAATAATTCTACTGTATGCTGAAAAGTGTTATTATGGAAAATAGATCTGATGGACATATGAGTTTGAAAATTGGTATGTAAACTAATTTATATAGGTTTCAATATTTTAGGAGTTCACTGTATATTTCACATGATAATGAACAAGATGCTCCTTCCTTGCACATCAAACAAAAAAAGTTTGTTACCTTTAGCAAGTCCCTGCTAAGTTATCTGTCCGCCAACTCCCCCTCTATCCTCTGGAATTTTCCCCCATTTCCGTACTTCATTATCTCAGAATCTCAGTTAATGATACCAGCATCTTCCAGTTATTAAGCCACTCAAGAAAATCACATAGGCATCTGCTGAACCAGCTCTTTTCCACTGCTGCTATTCCTTTGGATGCTCTACTCCTGGCAATCAATCAACTTTGTGCTGCAATTCTTTACACCACTGAAATTCTCATTTCTGAAAAGTAAAATGTAGAGCAACTATGTCAAAATGGTTTATAAAATTTCAAAACAGCCATATATTAATAATCTCAGAGCTAACAGATTCTATTCTCAAGAACAATAATAAATTTATCTGATAGTTTACAGTGTTAAAATTTAAATGCACCTTTTTGAGCTCTCTAGTAAGAAGAAAGTTGGCCACTGTCCCCATGGTGATTCAGATAAATCAGTTTGTGGAGATACAAATTAGTACTGCCTTACTGAACTAGCCATGCATCAGAACTTGCCCAGCAGTCTTGCAAAGTCGGGAGAATGATTTTTATAAAGTCACCAAGAGTGGATTCATTTTTCTCAAGCCTGAAAAGAAAAAGTTATAGCTTTCTTTAAATAATTCAAAACAACCTCTTGAAATTCAAGCCAGAAATGCAAATATAAATATCTGAAATGGGATGCCATAAAACCTTTCATTTGCATTCTTGGTTTGGACAATTCATGAATGACTTGGAAAGTCTATGGCGTGGTAATTTGCAACTTTGCCAGGAAACAAATTTCAATCATACACCTGCTAGAAGTCTTAAATGTGGAAGAGAGACATTCACCTGGGAAGTGATCCTAATTTACTACACAGCATCAAAAATTCAATGTAGTTTTCCTCTTTTCCACTTGTGTGTGCTCCCTCTATAAACTTAATTCAGGGCTGAAGGTTGTTACCTAAAGTTTTCATTGTTAATTTGTATTACAAAATTTAGAAATTCGAATCCCGGGAATGGGCTTACAAATTTTTGTTTCCTATTAAAGATTAGAATTAAATAAATCTCCTCTGAAAATAACACACACACACACACACACACACACACACACACACACAACATGTTGTGCTAGGAAACCTGTAGCTTTACGTTCAGCAGAGGGCAAAATCAAAGTTAAAGGGAAAGTGATTTTGTTTTCTTGTCCTAGAAGTAAGAGAATAAAATCTTATCTTTTCTGACACCTTCCTAATGACAATCTGAGCAGAACATTATAAAATGACAGTTTCAAACAAAACTGTAGTGTAGTAACCCCTATACTTACAAGTCTATATATTTTTCCAATATAGTACTAGTTATAAAATGCATAAGAACAAAAAGAAGAATACAAAAGCTACTGAAGTTGTTATGCTTTGACACTAACAATGAAAATGAGGTGTTCTATAAGAAACAGTTTTTGGTGTCTCTCTGTACATATAAATATTGAGATCTGTAGAACAGCGGTCATCAAATGTAAATAACGTCATTTCTGGGTGGTGTGATTTTGGGTGATTTAAAATGTCTTCTCTTTGTATTTTTCTGCTTTGTTCTATTAAAAAAATTTCAATACACTATATTTCCTTAAATAATAGACAATTGAAAATAACAAAAATCCTTTCTAATACCTTTAAGTATTATATAAGCATTCTAAATTATTTGCTTTATTGTGTGCTTTTATCATTCACTAAATACAATAGAAAGCCCAGGTTTCAAGTCAATTGAGTTTAATATACAACAGTTTTTGATTGTTGTGGGATTAGTGAGAAAATGCTCTTCATGAATTATCTTTTAACATCCCTTTTCGAGATAAAGCTGGACTTACAATGTAATCACAAGTCTTGCTTCACATTTTATATATTTGCATTCAGCTCTCACTTATTGATACACAAAACATATCTAATAAGAAGATATTTATTTAAATTTATTTTTTGCGATAGTAATTATTAATAATCACATTGACTTTAATATATCGATCTCTAATTGTGTCTGCCATGTGTTATCTCACTGATGAATGTGTCTACATTTTATAGCTAAAGAAAGAAGGGCTAGAAAATTAAGTAACTTGCAAATGAATAAAACTAGTAAGTGATACTATAATCAAGAGTTAAATCCATGACCACCTAAGTTTTACATGTATTATTATTTTAATATTTTCTTCTGACATTAAAATAATTTTTAAACTATGTTACAATCTTTCTATGTATCAGACTTTCCTTAAATTATTTCCAAGGATCATTTTCTTTAATCCATACAAATATACAAGTAGATACTATTATTATCCCTTTTCACAGATGAAAATAATTACATAATGTGCCCAAAGTCATACACTTAATAGTCTCAATAATGTTTGTTGATATTCAGAACCATACGTATCTTTCTAAACTCTTACCACAAGGGCATTAGTCCTGTAAACATTTCCCAGACTTTCTTGCCAAAGAGGTTCTGTTATTTATTTCCTGTCTTGTGCCCCCTTTCCATCTTCAAAGCCAAAAATGGCCGATCACACAACCCTAACACTGATTCTCTTCTGCCTCCCTCCTCCACTTATAAGGATCCTTGTGATTACATTGGGACTACTCAAATAATCCAGGATAGTTTTCTCATCTCAAGGTTAGATTAGAAAACTTAATTTCTTCTACGACATTAATTTTCCTTTGCTGTGTGGCCTAATATATTCATGGGTTCTGAGTATAAGGACATGAACATCTTTGCATTAGGCATTGCTCTGCTTACCACAATTGGGTATAAAAATAGACCAAAGATAAGATTTCAGCTCACTAAGCTTTAAGTGGATGACTATCTGATTACTGTGGTCTTGTTTGAGCAAATATACCAAGTTCCCCGCCCCCCCCAAAATATATTTGCTATGGTAATTGTCATGATGATAGCTGTGGCAGTGTTTTGTGGGAGTTTCATTATTATAAGCATAGAAAGAAGGATGCACTTTCTAAAGTTTTCATTTCATAACATTGTTTCTAGCAAGGAAAATTTTGTTTCTTTTAAGGAAAAGTCTATTTTAAAAGTTAACAGTATCTGAAGAGATAAAACACATTTCTGAATCCTATTTTAAACCAATTTACACCTATTAGAATGTGTTGAATTGAAAAAGGAAGCATCCATATTTTCACTGTGTCAAATGCAAATGTTTTCTGTATTTTGATTTTTCAAGGGTGAGAGTGCTCCTCAGGTCAGCTAAATTTTACCACATACATGTCTAATTAAATGCAGAAACACATCAGTGCCAAGGTAAATAATACTGATTTCTGTTTCCTTATAAAATACATCATTTAAAATAGAAACAGGAGATGTCCATGTAAAGTAATAACCATTCTATTGGACGAAACCTTCTTTTCTGCTACTCTTTATTCATGCAAGTGCATGTGAGTGTGTCAAACCAGAATACCTTGCAGCCGAATAGCTGAGATTCTAACCCCTGCTCTACCACTTTCATGCTGCCTGACCTTAAGAGTCAGCTTCTTCATTTTAAAAATAGAGATAATTTATATAAATATTGAGTTGTCAGGAGAGTTAAGATAGTTAATTTCTCCAAAAATATTTATAGAGTGTCTACTCATTGGCAGGTGCTTTTCTAGGAGTTAGGCATAAGGCAATGAGCAAATAAGACAAAGTCATGCTCTCAAAGAACTCACATTCTGGGGATGGGAGACAGGGAATACACCAATAAATATTATAGCATGTTTTATGTTAATAAGTGCTAAAGATGAACCATGGAAGGGGGATAGGGAGTGCAGGGATGTGATCAGGGAGACCTCACTGAGCAGACAACGATTGTCAAAGACCTAAAGGAAGTGAGGGAGCCAGATGTGCTATTACCTGGAGAACAAGGAGTGTCCAAAGAGAAGAGTATGTTCAAATTTCTCAAGTGGGAAGAAGCATAGTGTTTCTAGGAACACAAAGAAGGTAAGTATAATTGAAGCAGGGAGAGTGAAGGATAGTGTGACGCAAGGTAAGTATGGAGAACTACACCATTATCAGGAAGGCTCATCTGAAGGCTTTATTTCCACCCCAAGAGTAAAGGGAAGCCAATGGTGGGTAAGCAGGAGTATAACGTAATTGTATTCTTGTTTTTATTAAACATGTTGGTTTCTATAAAGGGGATAGATAGGGAGAGGGAAAGAATTGAGGAAATTGAGGAAGATAGAGTAATTAATGGGCTATTGTGGTATTCCAGATGAGTCATAACAATGACTTGTACTATGTTGGTAGCTGGAGAGGTAAAGAGCAGAAAGAAGGATTTAGGACCTAGAATCAACAGAATTTGGTGACACATTAGTTCTGGGGTGTAAAGGAGAAATCACTGTCAAAAGTGATTCCCCCCCAAATTTTGGCATGAACTACAGGGTGAAAGGTGGGGTCATATTCTGAGGAGAGAAGGAGTGGATGAAGAGCTAGTTTGGCAGTTAAAGTGGAGTTGAGAAGGTGGGCAAGATCATGAGTTCAGTTTTGAAAAGTTCACATTTGAGGTGCTTGTAGATGTCCAAGAAACTACTGAAAAGGAGGGAGTTGAATACGTAGATGTGAAGCCCATGGTAAAAACCTGGCCTGGAGTTTAAGATTGCTGAAGCTTGAAGTAATAAATAGCTAGAAAAGCAGTGCCATGGGGGAAATCAGCCAAGTTTCAGCTAAGGACAACAAAATGTGCTGAGGGAATATTTGGAGAAGTTGAAGATCTGGGCATTAACTGCCTGTGAAGGAGGAATGGTTCAGAGAATGAGTAAGAGGTAGAGAAGTAAAGGTCTGTGAAGGGAGAAGGATGTAGTGAGCCTTTGGGCGATGTGGAATACCTCTAAGGTTAATTTACATATTTCTGCTCTGAACCATTGCATGTTGATTTCAGAGACATCTTACTTCCAAATTCTTAAGATTTACATTACCATAACTTCTGTGTATTGATAATAACTTTCACATTGATACTACCACATCAGACAAAGTTTAAGAGTAAATGTATGATAAATGCTATTTAATGTTATTGTACTTCTAGATAATTATTTTTCCCAAATCATATATTGTGACTTTTCTGAACATTACCTCATATTCATATATTTCAAGCATGGATTTCACCTAAATGAGCTATAATATTTTCCCAAACTTACTGCTGAGAAATGAAATACTAGTTGATAATAAGTTACAAAGTCCAAAGTGATAAAGGGACTGAAAGTAATATACGTATTTTATTACCAGTTAAGCTATTTTATTGCAATCTCATTTTAAAGTAAAATGATGTGTGGTCACTACATACAGTTAATATTCATGTAAAAAGTGAACCAACATTCATATTCATAGTAAACAGAAAGTTATATCAAAGAGCTTTAAAATATTTACTAAAATGGTGTTAAGAGACATGAATAACACATATCATAGTAGAAAGAGCTTATTCAGCTATGGCAGTAACACACATCAGGAACAAAATGTGAAAGACCTGGCTAATTAAGGAAATAATTATTTGATCAAATGGCTGATAATTTCAAGTCCTACATGATATGTCAAGTTTAAAAAGGAACAAACTTGTATCCAGCTATTCAGAGAATAGCTGAAATACCTAAAAATATAAGGAGTTATAAAAATAGACAAGAAGCAGAAGAAAAATAATTTTATAAAAGAACACACTTCAAATAATTTCTCCTACTTTAATTGAGCTTGGAATAGAAAATACAACAATTTCATTAAAAGAAAATATAAGGAGAAGAATATTTAAATTTTGAGAAAAGACAAAAAGATATGTTTTGGAAGATATAAAAATTAAGAACATATTAACAAACAACTGCAAACTATAGTACTCAGTTTATGTATGTATGATATTATATATGCTCTGAAGAGAGATTGTGAGATGATTTGTTTATTGATTAGTTTGTCATTATGTTCAAACTCTGGAATCTAAGAGTTGTATCTTGAAACGTGCATTCATAAAACATTGTAATGACAAAAGATAAAAGCACCACAATCTCCTCTGCAGTCTTTCAACTGCTTAAAAGATGTCTCAACATTTTCCACCTAGTTAAACCAGAAGCGCTCCCAGGGAGAGAGTCCTCTGTGTGCAGTGTGCAGCTGCTCTCACACCTTTGATGTAAGTAAAAATATTAACTTCAGATAGACTAAGTTAAATATATTTTGTTCTTTGCAGGGAGCTTGGTACCAGTTCTCTTGCCCCTCCCTTATTCCTGGATTTCTCCTCACTTAGAATGACTTTCTCAAATCCATACAAAAAAAAAAAGCCATTTTTTTAACTTATTAAAAATCCTATGTACTTTTATCTAATTGATCCCCCAGCAACCACTATTTCTATTTATGTCAAATACAGACTTGCCATTTGAATGATCTAATATGCAGAGGAAACTACATTAGATATGATTTAATTTCATGTTGCATATGGGGAACAAATTTAGAGGAAAACAGAAATGTGCGTGATATTTACATAGTTCAGATTTAATTTCCACATCATTATCAGTTTTACTTTTATTGTTTTGTGTTGTTCTAATCTTTTCAATGTCAAATCATTTAAGGGAATTTTTCATACAGAGTACAGATTATTTTTTTAATAATGGAACCTTGCTTAATACATATATAATAAGACAATTTCTTTAAACATAAATCCCAGTGAAATTAACACTGGGAAGTCAATGAAGATTTTCATTACCAGCAATGAGGCAAGCAACTGAAAGGAGAAGCAGGGAGAAAGGAATATAAAACTCACAGATCTGGTAGCTTGTCTAGAAAGATGCTGCCATCAATTTGCCAGGCCACCCTCTCTTCCTCCTCCTCCTCCCCCTCCCCCTGCCCCCTCCCTCTCCCTTCTTCTCCTTCTCCTTCTTCCTTATTCAACACATTTATTAACACCTACTACTGTGTGCAGAGTTAGGTATTGGTCATTGGAAAAAAGACAGCAATCAATCCCTGTATTTTGTCCTCAAAAGGTCATAATCTAGTTGGATGGCATAAATAGCCAATTTCCACTTCAAGGTAATGTAATACAGGAGATACTATGGAAACTTGAAGGAAGAGAGAACTAATTTTGCTTTGAGGAGTTAGAAAATCTGCCCATTAATTTGTCAGTGAAGCATAGCTATAATATGATAACAAGAGTTTGTTGAAAGAATAAGACAGAAAGAAGCAACATTCTAGGTAATGAGGTGGGGAAGAAACAAAATAAGAGTGGGAGATTAGGTTAAAATTAAACCTCTTTATCAAAAATAAGGTATATCTCTCCAAAATATTTAGTAGAACTTTACAGTTTTTTTTTTCCCATTCAGTTATAGACTTGTATTTGATAGTAAGAGTTTTGGATTTTATTTGAGGGGAAACATTAAAGAAAATAAAATGATAAGATTTGTATCTTAGATTTTTTTGTAGTATGTCATAACTGGGAAAGATTGGAGGAGATGAGAGTGGAAACAATAATAAATATTTAAGAGGGTCTAAAAAATGTTTCCAGGTTAGAAACAATGGTGACCTGAACAAAAGTAGAGAGGAGATAATAGACTGAAGAGGGGCTTAAAATATAAAATATATGATTTTAAAGATATGGGCTATTTTATTTTGTATTACTGCAAATTCTCCTTGATGTAATCATCACCAAGTTACTCTTCTTAGCCCTTAAATCAGATTTGTAACATTGATTTTGTGAATCACTAGGGAAGATCGTGAATACCATGTATTTTCTACATCATATATATAACTTTTGTGATCTGAAATGTAGCCACTAATCACTATGTATGGATAATGAGGATAGCTAAAATTATGCAGCAGATTCTACATCACACTATTAAATGTTGGAACTAGAATTCAAACTCAAATCTGTTTGATACCTGACTTTAGCTTATTGGGTAGCCAAGTGCATAAGTCACATACACCAGAGCTAACATGGGTAAAGTGAGAATGGGCTAGGGGACTTGGCCTGCTAAATCTCTCTTTTCATTTACTTGGAGAAACCTCTACAGAATGTTAGAGTTCTTTAGGGGACAACATTTCTAAACCTCTCGTCTATACTATTCTCTCTTTTTTAAAAAAATATTTATTTATTTATTTTAGAGACACCGATGTAGAAAACAAACGTATGGACACCAAGGGGGGAAAGTGGTGGGAGTGGTGGTGGTGGTGGGATGAATTGGGATTGGTATTGACATGTATACACTAATATGTATAAAATAGATAACTCATAAGAGCCTTCTGTATAAAAAGATAAATAAAATAAAATTCAAAAATTAAACAAACAAAATAAAAAAATAAAACAGAAAAAAACTTGTTTTTTAATAGATCTTTATTGGAGTATAATTGTTTCACAATACTGTGTTAGTCTCTGTCGTATAACAAAGTGAATCAGCCACATGCACACATACATCTCTACATCCCCTCCCACCGTGAGCCTCCCTCCCACCCTCCCCATCCCACCTCTCCAGGTCATCACAAAGCACCGAGCTGATCGCCCTGTGCTACGCTGCTGCTTCACACTAGCTATTTTACATTTGGTAGTGTACAAATGTTGATGCTGCTCTCACTTCGCCCCAGCTTCCCCCTCCCGCCCCGTGTACTCAAGTCTACTCTCTATGTCTATATCTTTATTCCTGCCCTGACACTAGGTTCCTCAGTACAATTGTTTTTTTTTTTAGATTCCATATATATGTGCTAGCATATGGTATTGGTTTCTCTCTTTCTGACTTACTTCACTTTGTATGACAGACTCTAGGTCCATCCACCTCACTACAAATAACTCAGTTTTGTTTCTTTTTATGGCTAATATTCCATTGTATATATGTGCCACATCTTCTTTATCCATTCGTCTGTTGATGGACATTTATATTGGTTCCGTATTCTGGCTATTGTAAATAGTGCTGCAATGAACATTGTGGTACATGTCTCTTTTTGAATTATGGTTTTCTCAGGGTATATGCCAAGTAGTGGAATTGCTGGGTCATATGGTAGTTCTATTTTTAGTTTTTAAGGAACCTCCATTCTCTAACATACTGTATCACTGGCAAGAACATAAATCTCATAAAGTTATTTTGGGTAGATAAAGAATCATAATTTGAGCATATTACATATTTAGTGTAATAGTTTTTAATTGCAGAATACTTCTTTTTATGAAAGTGTAATTGATGTGCAAAGTTATATTAGTTTCATTTTTACAACACAGTGATTCAATATTTTTATAGATTGCACTTCTTTTAGAGTTATTTAAATATTGGCTATATTCCCTGTGGTGTACAATATATCTTTGTTATCTTACCTATTTTATACATACCTCTTTGTACCTCTTAATCCTCTAACCCTATCTTGCCCCTCCCCCTATCCCTACTCCCACTGGTAACCACTAGTTTGTTCTGTGATACCTATGAATCTGTTTCTGTTTGTTATATTTATTTATTTATTTTTATTTTTAGATTTCACATATAAGTGATAACATCTAGTATTTTTCTTTCTCTGTCTGACTTATTTCACTAAGCATAATACCCTCCAGGTCCATCCCTGTTGTTGCAAATGGCAAAATTTCATTCTTTTTTATGGCTGAGTAATATTTCATTGTAAATATATATACCACATCTCTTTTATTCAGTCATCTGTTGATGGACATTTGCATAATACTCATTTTGAACTTTTTTTTTTTTTTTTAGTATTGCTAATATAGGTTGGCTTTTTATGGAATGAGGGACTGATTGTCAGTTCATGCTAAGCTTTTGTCTTCACCTGAAATTTGGTGCCAAATGCCAGTATGATGTCTTATACATCTTTGTGTGTAGTTAATACTCAGTAAATATTGTTAATTGATTATTATAGTGCTTGCCATGGTTTGTCAGGTACAGACATAATTGTCTTTGTTCTATTGTTTTTAGAATCCTTGGTGGAGCCTTATTTCTGATAGTGAGTTATTTTATCCATCTGGTTGTGTTCTTTTTGGCACATGGGTAAGTTTGGGGATAGAGCAGACAGAATTTAAGATGGCTTCCATAATCATCACCTCCTGGTGTTCATGCCTTTGTGTAATTTCCTCCCCTTGAGTGTGAATAGGACCTGTCAATTCCTTTAATAAATAGAATATTACAAATATGATGAGATGTAACTCCCATGATTATGTTATGTTATATAATACTCTATCTCAGCAGTCCCCAAATTTTTGGCACCAGGGACTGTTTCATGGAAGACAATTTTTCCATGCACGTGGTAGAGGGGGTGGGGTGGGGATGGTTCAGGTGGTAATGAGAGTGATGGGGAGGGCAGATGAAGCTTCACTGGCTCTCCCATCACTCACCTCCTGCTGTGCGGCCTGGTTCCTACCAATCTGCAGCCCGGGTGTTGGGGACCCTTGCTCTATTTTGTTCGCAGACTCACTCCAGAGATTCTTCTTGCTGCCTTGACTAAGTGCCATGTTAAGGAAACATACATGGCAAGGAACTATGGGTGGCCTCTAGGAGGCGAGGGCAATATCTAGTTGAGTGTAACCTGTAGCTGACAACCACCAAGAAGGCAGGTTCTCAGTCCTTCTAATGCAAGGAAATAAAGACTACCAACAGTCTAAGAAAGTTTGGAAGTAAATTCTTCCCCAGTGTAGTCTCAAGATGATAACATAACCCAGTCAACTCTTGATTTCAGCCATTGAGACCCTGAGCAGAGCAGCCTGCTAAGCCATGACTCACCTCCTAAATCTTGGAAACTGTGAAATAATGAATCTGAGTTGTTTTAAGCTGCTAAATTTGTAATAATTTTTTAACACAGAAATAGGATACTAATATAGGGGAAGTTGTTTTGATACCCTGAAGTTCCCTAAGGTAAGTCAGTTCTTCCTTGCCTGGAAAAGGCAGGGAAAAATTAGTGAGTCTATTAGAGATATTATAAGGAGAAATAGTGGTGTCATAGAACAAAAGCATAGACAGCCTCAGGTTGTTTAGGAGACAAAGTATAGAAATCTCATTTTTATATGGATAGCTGCAAGTAACTTATCATTCCCTTTTAAAATGTATACCTAGAAGCCTTCACACTCATATATAAAGTATGACATTGAAAGCAGAATAACAATTGCTTTAGTAATAATTACACTGAACCAGTTAGGTGTATATTTAAAGCTGATATGTTTTAACTAATATTTCATTATGGGGACCAAAATTTCTTTTTGCAAAGTCACTTAGGTCCCATATAGGATATTGTCATTAGGAGAACTAACAGGATAGACACTATCTCCACTTCTTTGATACCATAGTCAAAATTGATGTCTTTGTGTTAATTATTTTTTTTAATTAATTTATTTTTCTGGAGGTGGAAGGAATGAAGTAGGACTAAAGCTGCAACTGATTAAAAAAAACAAGTCACTCATATTAACTTAGAGAAGCAGGTGTTTGGTATTTTGTGGTTTAGAGAGTCTTTCTATTGTTTTCTGTTCTCAAAATGTTTATGGAGTGAACCTTTTATTGTCTTGTTCCATTGCGGTTACAGATGAACTTGTCTGATGTAAGTGTGCTGTGAAAATACTTATTTTCACAGAAAAACAACACAGCCTAATCTTTAGGACCAAGCTAACTCTAAACTGACAGCAGTCAGTGATTTTTTTTTTTTTCTTTTTCATCAATAAGAAGTGAGTATGGGACTTCCCTGGTGGCACAGTGGTTGAGAGTCCACCTGCCAATGCAGGGGACACGGGTTCGTGCCCTGGTCCGGGAAGATCCCACATGCCGTGGAGCGGCTAGGCCCATGAGCCATGGCCGCTGAGCCTGTGCGTCCAGAGACTGTGCTCTGCAACGGGAGAGGCCACAACAGTGAGAGGCCCGTGTACCGCAAAAAAAAAAAAAAAAAAAAAAAAGAAGTGAGTATGCTTGTACATACTTCTTTGTGCACATCTGTGAGAATATCTCAAGGTCAAAGGGAAAATACAGACTTTACTGAATACGAATGACATTATTGCCCTCCAAAAATGGCTGCACTCATTTATAATCTCATCTGTAATGACTGGATTTCTTCTCAGCATCTGGTTTTTTAATTTATAATCTGCTTGTCAATTCCCCTTAATTGTTATAATATTTCTTGGAAGTATACTTCATTATTATTACTATTGTCATTATCATTATTATTTTTCCTGGTCCTTGTATTGAGTTACCATAATGATATTCGTTTTTTTTTTGTTTGTTTTTTTTTTTGTGGTATGCGGGCCTCCCTCTGCTGCGGCCTCTCCCGCTGTGGAGCACAGGCTCCGGACGCGCAGGCCCAGCGGCCACGGCCCACGGGCCCAGCCGCTCCGCGGCACGCAGGATCCTCCCAGACCGGGGCGCGAACCCGGCCCCCCCGCATCGGCAGGTGGACGCGCAACCACTGCGCCACCAGGGAAGCCCCATAATGATATTCTAATTTTATTTATTTATTAATTTTTTAATCTTTTGACTCTCTTTACCCATTTCTCACATTCCCCAGCCCTGCTTCTGGCAACTACCAATCTGTTCTCTATATCAATGAGTTTTTTGTTTGCTTTTTTGTTTTTTGTTTGTTTTTGTTTTGGATTCCACATATAAGAGCTATCATATGGTATTGTCTTTCTCTTTCTGACTTATTTCCCTTAGCATAATGCTTTCAAACTCCATCCATGTTGTCAAAAATGGCAATATTTCATTTTTATTTATTTATTTATTTATTTTTTTGTGGTATGCGGGCCTCCCTCTGTTGTGGCCTCTCCCGTTGTGGAGCACAGGCTCCGGATGCGCAGGCTCAGCGGCCATGGCTCACAGGCCCAGCCGCTCCGCGGCATGTGGGATCCTCCCAGACCGGGGCGCGAACCCTGTTCCCCTGCATCGGCAGGCAGACGCGCAACCACTGCGCCACCAGGGAAGCCCTATTTCATTATTTTTTATAGCTGAATAATATCCATTGTATATATGTACCACACCTTCTTTATCCATTCACCCATTGATGAACACTTAGGTTGTTTCCATATCTTGGCTATTGTAAATAGTGCTGCAATAAATATTGGTGACACATATATCTTTCTGAGTTAGTGTTTTCATTTTCTTCAGTCAAATCCCCAGAAATAGAATTGCTGGATCATATGGTAGTTTTATTTTTAATTTTTTGAGGAAACTCAAAACTGTTTTCTATAGTGGTGGCACCAATATACATTGCCACCAACAGTCCTCAAGGGTTCCTTTTATCCACATTCTCACCAACACTTGTTTCTTGTGTTTTTGATTATAGCCATATTATCATTTTATTTTTCCTGGTCCTTGTATTCTGAGTTATGAATTGTCTTAAATATTTCATTATAACAATATTCTAATATTCTAATCAGGAAAGAATTATATCAAGTTACAGATATTAGTTGATTAAGTAAATTCAGAGCAACCTAAGTGTTAAAAAAATATCAACGATTACTATTTTAGGCCATGACTTAGAGAGTCCTCCAACATTAATGAATGAGCTAAGATGATTTATTCAACTAACTAAATAGAATAGATAGTAATATTTTTTTCTCCTATCCATAAAGCAAAGTTAGAAGAAGAAATTTGGACTTTTGTTATGGACTGAAGTTTGTGTCCCCCTTTCCCAAATTCATATGTTGAATCTCTAATCACCAGTGTGATGGTATTTGGAGAGGTGCCTTTGGTACATACACAGTCATGCATGTGGAGCCCTCATTAATGGAATTAGTGTCTTAGAAGAAGAGACATCAGAGAGCTTGCAGACTTTCTCTTTGTTTTGTGCCATGTGAGGACACAAGGAGAATTTGGCTGTCTGCAAAGAAGAAAGAGGGACCTCATCAGCCACCAAATCTGTAGGTACCCTGATCGCAAACTCCCCAGGCTCCACAACTGTGAGAAATATATATTTATTGTTTAAGCCATTCATTCTATGGTAAATTGTTACAGCAACCCAAACCAAGACAATTTTCTTTTGGAAAAATTTTTAAAAATGTACACTGTATGTATTTATATATATTTTATTTTCTCTTTTCTAATTAAATGTACACACTAAGAAATAATTAAATCTGAGGACAATTATTGGTACATAACAAATCTACTAAACACTGAAGAAAATATATAAAATTACATAAAAATTTTGCTTAATTTAAAAATCACCTATTTTAATTATATCTTAATTACACACACATATATTTAGTAAATAGTATACAGTTTTAGCTGATACTTAGCAAGAGTAACTAGAACAACTAAATTCTTCTAAATATGCTAAAACATTGAATCAAGGCCACATTCATATTATAAAATCAGTATTAATGTTGTACACTGTGCAATAACTTTAGATAGATGTCATGAAAATCACATTTTACACAATATAAGAAATAAATGAAGAGGGTAAATAATTAGGGTGAATAAGTAAATAAGTATGGTGAAACTTAAATCCAGATGTTAATTTCTCTTTGACAACTGGGACTGATGGTGATCTTCATGACCACTTGATTTCTATTGGTTCATCTAGAGTAACGTTATTCTGTCTTAGATCAATGTTTAATATCTAAAAAAAAATAAGATGGTAATTAATTGTTTAACCAGAACTGTTTTTTTTAACAAAAACTAATTCCATAAATAAATGCTCTATTAGTAAACAGGTATAGCTTGTTTTTCTTTTCCATTTTGGTTAATTTTTATTCCAGAGAGTTCACAACCATTTCAGTAATAGTCTCACCCAACCCACCTATTAAACAGATGATGAAAATAAGTCTCAGAGAGGAGAATGGTCTTCAAAATACAACTAAAAACTTAGACTATTAACCAATTATCTTATTTCTACTACTTTACTCTTTCTCCATGACTCCTATATATGCAGTTATTCATAATTGCACTACATAGATCTCTATGCATTCTGCCCTCAAATATTATCCAGTCATCTAGAGACAAAACTGAGATTTTAGAAATATGTTTTCTTTTACATCAATCTTAAAGGGCTTTAAGTTGCTGAATTTATTGCCAATGATTTCATTGTGCATGTTACTTTCTTTCACTGGAGAGAACCTCTGTCAGACCATATAGGGACTAAGTATGGAGGTGACCAATTAAGCCACTGTACTCGAACAATCATCTGTAATATTTTTATAATATGTTGATTTCATTAGACTTTTCCATTGCTCCAATAGACTCACATGACTCTCAGTGCCTTAGCTCAGAAAGTTGAATTCAGTCATCAAATATGCAAGAGAAGAAGAAAACCAACATTTCTTTACTGCTAAACAAATACCAAACACTCACTGGGGAATTTATAAAATTTATTCTTTACTAAAGCACAGAGTCTTAGGATTTATTTCCCATGCTTCATAATAGAAGAATTTAAAAGGTAAAAGGTAAATATTTTTTTTTAGTATCTATTAGTCAGGTTTGAAACTGATCCATCTTACAACAAAACCTAACTTAGTTCCTTTATATCAAAAGTGAAAAACAAGCAGTACCTCACATAGATTTTAATACCTATACAGATGGCAACTAGGCATAATTGCTGCTAGGAAAGTGTTTTAAAAATTGTATTGATAGAGCAATTAAATGTCCTTTGCATATAATTTCTACACTCATGGAAAGGGCAACCAAAATAGAGAAAGAATTTGACTACTCCCTCCTTTTCCCATATAGCTATAAAAACTCAGAAAACAGTAGATACTCATAAATATTTGTTTTATTTAAATACGCTTAGAAGGGACTACTCCTTTGTTAGTAAAGTTAATATCTTCTTTTGGAATCATTGAGATAATGAACCATGTAAAAAATTTATTCTTAATATTTAAAATTCTTTGTGAATGTGTTTGAAAGCAGTGGAATGAACTTTTCTTTATAAGTGGTGTTTTTTATGCCAAGTATTTGGTCGAAATTAGCTTGAAATAATACTTGATATGTTAAAATATCTTATTTGACCTGTTCAGCTGACTGTATTTAGTTTACTTTTATAGTAAAAATTGTGAGCTTTAATTTTCACCATTGTTGTAATAAATAACAAGAAAAAATGTAAGGAAAACCAGTGTTTTTTAATCTCATGAACATTGGGCTGTTCAAAAAAACTGATTTCTAATTATGATTGATAATCATTGACTATTTCTGAGGAATTAATTTTCCTTTTTAAGGATTCAGTTTCTTAGTTTGCCATATAAGACCACTGGACTAAATCATTGATTCCCTTACTTTGGAATTTTATAAACAGGTGAAATTTTAAAAGAAGAAAAATGGGCGTGAGATGGTGGGTTATCAACTTTTATTTTACCATGGAAGGTCATTAAATATATAAAACTCTAATTTTCCAACCTTGATAGAATTTAAAGAAATAGAAGTATTTTAATGCCAAAGTAGTAATTAAGAAATAGTTGCATATTAAAGGGGAAATTCTTATTGCCTACAGAACAGCAATAACAATAGGACAGATGTTAAATTTCAACTGGAAGAAATGGCTTCTCATGTGCTGTTCAACATCTTGTACAATTTATGAAAACCTAAAATTGTGTCCATGATACAGTTACTATTTTTTTAAGTTGTAGTCAGACAAACAACTAGCTATTTTTTAAGTTAAATTCATCCGAAGTGTTTAGTTGATAAAAAGCTAGTTGTTTTTATTCAACTTTAAACAGGTATGTGTACACACACTCAAAGTTTTAGCAGTGCAGATGTAGCCTTAAACTTGGATCAAACACTTAAAACAGTTAGCTGGCTTCTAGAATATATGTTCTTTGAAATCTACTTTCACAGAATTTAAGACTGGAAGGAGCTTAAGAGGTTGTTTACTTGCATATTCTTACTTAACTGTAAGGAAAAAGAAGTCCTGAAATTATTTATTCAATGTAAAAAGTTTATTACTAGCAGCAAAGGGATTTTAACATAAGAATCCTGACTCCTTCATGTAAATCATATCCTCATACAGCTCTATATCAAATTATTCATAGATGCTAATATTCTATTAATTTTGCAAGGATTTTCAAGTATATTTTATCTAAGACATATTAAATGTTCAAAAGTGAAAATTTTGGTTTTGAAAAGTATTAGATTTTGAGGGATGAAAATGATTTAGACACTTAATGTAAATTTAATTTTGCTTTGATTATATCAGAACAATTATAAAATAGATGCCGTTAGGTTGATTTATATGTTACCAAGAATGATGATATGGAAAAAGATATGGATGTTTAATGAAAATAGATAAACAAGGAAGTAATAGTTGACCCATAATTATGTTTCTTTAGGGCTAAGAAATACAAGACATTCATGTAGACGTTTTGAATAGCTCCATTTAAAAAGAAACGTTTTCGTACATCACTTACCTCCAGGTCTGGGTTTTCAAAGTTAACAGACTCTTTATTTCCATTATATATCAGATTAACCTCACTAACAGGAGTCTTTTCTTTCCCCCATATATGGATGTATCCAAGCCGTATTTCATTTTTGTTTATGTAACTATTTTTCAGTATAGTGCTTGTTAAGATGGTCTATAAAGACAAAGAAAAAGAAATTAAACCTTTCATCTAGCAAAAGCAATTAAATCTTTAAAAAGCATATATCTGTTAACCAAAATGTATTTCATAGTATAGCAAATTGTTTATTCATATATTTGAAAAGAAGTATGTTATATAATATGTATAAAATATGTAAATATAAAATACAGCATAAAACTTCAAATATTATTTAACACAATTGCAAATAAATGATCTGTAGTGACTACATACCTTGTTTAAATTAAACTGTACAAAGAAATATAGGTCTCTTTCATAGGTGTCTATAGAAAAAAAAAAGAGTGATGTATTTATATTTCCAAAGAAGAGCAATAGTAAATACTATTACTGTATGTTTTGCTTTTCTTTCACAGTAAAAGGGTACCAAATACCATCAATGTATATTTAATCTTCTCTAAGTTTATATATCTTATTTGAACAGAGTCCATGGAGCACTGAAATATGAAGAATGAGTCACCAGAGAGGGTGCTAGATGGATGGGTAAGTTGGTGTGTGCCTGTTTGTATGTAGGAGAGTAACACTAAAGCAGTGACACATGTAAAATCACCTTCACACAGTTTTGGGAGGGTGGAGGAAGTGTACGAATAAAGAGAATTAGGTGTGATAGTCGTGGACACTTACTGGCCACCTCAATGACTGACAATAAAATAATATTATAAAGAAAAGAGAACATGATGGTAACTTATCCTAGTGTCATTTGAGAAAAATATTCAATTGTGAGAGATTATTTCAGGTCAACTGAAATCAAACTAATAAAACATAGGCTTTATACTCAGCTCTTTAAATAAGATGTAATCTTGCCAAATTTAAAATCAGTTTAAAAAATAATCTTAGAACTAAAATTTATTATTTAGTATTTGTCAAATTCTAAGTACTTTATCACAATGCTGTAAGAGATATGTATTATTATTACTCTCACTGTATAAAAGAGGAAAAGAAAAGTTAAATAAATGGCCAAAAGTGAAACAACTAATTATTATCAAGTCTAGACTTATGTCCAGTTTTCTCTGACTTCTATGATTGTGTCATATGTAAAGCCAAACAAACGTGTAAGACAAAAAGGCAAAAGTAGAGTCAAATGTATGACTAAAACAAGTATTAGGATAACATTGAAAAAGCAACAAATTTTATTCTCTTTTCCACTTATACATGCCAGCATTATATTCATTAATTCTTGGAAAAAAATTGCTTAATTTGAGACTAATTGTGCCTATACTAAAATTAAATGATATTCTGCTCCAAACTTTTCTGTATATATTAATGTATACATCACTTATTTAATATGCATTTTGAGGCACAATTTTTAGTCTTAATTTTAAATACATAATTATAGCTTAAGTTTTTAAGAGCAATTTTTAAAGTACAAATCAATGAGATAAAAGAAAACAAAAGTGAAGCTATTAAGAGGATATGAATGGTTTTGCTGTTTTGCTGTTTTTAATGAATAAGAGAAAGATACCATATATGAACTTAGTCCAGAGTAGACATGTGTCTATTTCACTAAGATGAGTAGGACAAATTAATATTTTACTAAGCTACAATTTCATTAGCTAGAACAGTCAAAATTTACTTAATGTATACACATTTCAAAATAAGTTTATTTTGCTTTATTTTTGATTTTTTTTTTGAGAGGAAAAAATATGTCTACAAATAAGAGTGACTGGGACAGAGTAAAGGGACCAAGTGGGTGATTAAACAGTTAATTCCAGTAGGTGATTGTAAGTAAAGGAAAAAAATCTGTAAGTTAGTGATCACTCAAGAGAGTAGGTTTGCTTAACCACAAAATCAAGCAGCCTTTCTTAGCAAAAAAACCATACAGCATAAGCATGAGACATGCCCCAAAACAATAAAATAATGGTGGAATGAGACCCACATCCTGCCCAGTGAGGTCAGTAAGTTAATGATTCCTAGGACATGCTTTTCTGACCACACTAAAAACAAAAATATAAGGAAAAGGTGACACTATACTGAAACCTGAGATGATTTACCATATTTTAGTATATGTTGCCCCCTTTTTGCTCATTTCCATTGTGCCATGACAGTCCCGGTTTGACCATGTAGGGACAAGAAAACTTCCCCACCCCATGAAGGAAGCTTGACATCTATTCAAGAATGAGGAAGAAGGTGGTCTTCTCCCCCTCCCCACTTTTCCTTTGATTATAAAACTGTAGCCCACTAAGTTCTCTGCGTGGCACCCTCTTGCCTGCCTGCTTGTAAACGTCACAAGCACCCTATTCTAATAAATCATCTCTTATCTATCACTTTGCCTCTCGTTTAATTCTTTCTGTGCTGAGACATAAAGACCTGGAGCTCCTTGGAGCTCACCAAAACGTATTTCTACGATTTCAATAGTATTCCATAAATTTTAAATGTACTTAAAAGAGGAAATCATTTAGATATCATCTAGTTTATTGAGTAGATTGGCAAGCTTGCTGTGAGAGAAGACTTCTTTGGAGATTCTGATCTAATAAATCCAGAGACTCCAAGCATTTGTTATGTATTGTTTTTGCTGTTCACTCAAGAAATTTCAGGGGATTAGGTGAGATCTTTATACTTAATTATAACAAATATACTGAGATTGTGAAATAGAACCAAAAAAGTAGATGTAATGGGCCAGAACAATTTTGTATTCTTGCATGAAGAGAACAGAGAGAAATATATGAATTATGTTCAGTTACTTTCCAGTGATAAAACAAAAAAATCTGCCATGAAACTTCCATAGGGTAAAGGTTATACCAAGTTCTTTCATCTGCTATCTTAGTTTTATAGAAAGAGCTGGAAAAAAAAATTCTAAGAGAAGCTTTGTCCCCCTTACTGTTAAAATGAATTAACTCAATTTGTTAGATAGTAAGATTCAGATATCCCAAGACAAGCATGCAAATTATGTATAACTCAGCTTTGCATCCCTGGGAAATTGTAGGCAAATTCAAAGTGCCTCTTGCTGGACCCAGTGAGGCAGAAAGGTTGCAAACTTTTTAGAACCTCCCTTAATGTATTAATGAAGTTCAGGGCTCTGAAAATATATGATTTTAACTAATAGCAGTAGAGTTCTTCACCTTTTAAATCACAAAACACTAGGAAGAGGTAATTTTATTTTTGAGTCTTGCTTGTTACCATATGATTCTTTTTTTTGTATTTTTTTTTTTTTTTTTTTTTTTTTTTT
>NC_041214.2:58945755-58954844 GCF_002837175.3 Physeter macrocephalus
GTTGTGGCCTCTTCCGTTGCAGAGCACAGGCTCCGGACGCGCAGGCTCAGCGGCCATGGCTCACAGGCCCAGCCGCTGCGCGGCTTGTGGGATCTTCCCGGACCGGGGAACGAACCCGGGTCCCCTGCATCGGTAGGCGGACTCTCAACCACTGCGCCACCAGGGAAGCCCCACCATATGATTCTTATATCACTTTCTGATATGCTTTACTCACTAATAAATTCCTATTTATTATGTTTGCAGAATATTAACTATGATTTACCTGAAAAGATGAAAGATGTATGTCTTTGCTATTAATGAAAAATCTCTCATCTATGGATAATTTATTTAAATTGCAGTGAACTGCCCTATAGCTCCACGCAGATGTTAGTTTTTAAGACAAAGATTTGTGTCAGGAGAATGCTCAGAAGTCCCATCTAGCAGAGCTGGCACTACTAATGACAGTCAGTAAACCTAATCCTCTAACAGTGTTTATTTAACAGCATAATAATGACCTGGGGGCATTGTACTCAAAGGCAGATTCCTGGGCCTCTCCCCAGATTAATGGAATTTAGATGGGTCCCAGAATATACATTCTTTACAAACTATCCCAGGTAGCAGAGCACACACTGCTAAAAGTTTAGTAGTTCAGTCTGATTTTGAGGAATAGTCATGGAGTAAACAAAGATTTAAGTTTAAATTTTTAAGCTTTTCATGTAAAAAACTGCTGAATATTAAAACAAAAGCTATAGCCATAAAGCACAGAGAACAAGTTTGAGTTTTGTTTCTGAACTCTCTCATGTTTTAGAGGCATCCTTTGTGCATCAATATGTGCACATGGGAATGTGGCTTTTCAGCTCAGTTGACCTCACACATACTGAGTGTCTATTATGCGAACAGCACTGGGCCAATTTCTGGGACTACAAAGATGAGCAATATATCAGCCCTGCCCACACAAAACTCTTAGTCATCTAGACATTGATCACAGGGATTAAATATATTTAGGATAAGAAGAAAGTCTTTAAATATTTGGAAGTCTATTTTTTAAGTTCATTCAACTATTTATTAAACTACTTTAGCTTTGAATAATATTATTGGCTTTTTATTCAGCTTCCAAAGTACAATAATAGGTAACAAAAAAGTAATGTGAGATAATATGTATGTTACCAGTTATATTTATCTCCTAAATGGAACACTTACCTATAGTCTCTCCATCATCCCAGAAGAGAGATCCTTGTGCCATCTGATTATCATCTGCAGCAACAATGAGCTTCATGTAATTTTTTCGACTATAAGAAAGAAATACAATTTTACCAAGGTTTATAGAGTAGCATATTTCTTGTTATGATATGACATCCATATAAGTGTCCAAAGGAACACAGACTGTTTTAGGCAAAGAAAATAAAAGGATTTTCCTTTTTTAATGAGTTAATGGAAATTATATAAACCATAAAATCCTTCATATTTAATAGAAAATATGCATTTCCTTGACATCAAGGCTTCACCTACTGTAACAAATCAGAAGTGGCCTCATTTATAATTAAAACCATATTAAGTTTATTGATATATTTATTTATTCTTCTCTCTGATAATCCTGTCATTGACCATTAAACATAAAGCTGTTTCAATAGCATGGTTTAATCTCATATGACTTAAGCCTTCCTCACATTTCCATATATAAATCACTTAATTATCATTGGCAATTGTTAATAAGAATGTGAAGAGTAGCCAGAATAGCAAGTCTTTTCCTTGGATTGGACAGTACTTCCGAAGCTTGTGCCTACAATAGGCCTATCTATGAACTAAATATCTGCTTCCATGCTCAGTATACAAGCTTGGTTTGACAGCCTCATATTGCTATGGAAGGATTTCTCAGACCAATTATGCTTAGCTATCTGCCTTTTCCAATCACAAATGTTGAAGGTTACACTGCTATGGAAGTCTCCTAAAATATCCAGAATATCTAGAGTTCAAATCTCCACAGCAACTTTATATTTTCCATGTACAAATATTGGCATGTCTTAACATGCATGTATATATGTATTTCAATTCATAGTCACTGAGGTAAAAGATAAGTAGATCTTATCAGCAACATTAAAATCTGGTTTAACCCACAATTTCCTAACATACTTAAAATAAGATTAAAAGAGTTTCACAAATTTTATTCTACCCTATATATACAGTTGACCAATGAACAATGTGTATCCAAGTATACACAGTTCCTCTGCATCTGCAGATTCAACCGACCATGGGCTGAGTAGTACTGTACTATTTACTATTGAAAAATATCCTTGTAAAAGTGGACCCATGTGATTCAAACTCATGCTGTTCAAAGGTCAACGGTATACTTAAACCCAATATCTTATTTACTTTACCCACCTACACACACACACACACACACACACACACACACACACACACACACACACACCCAGAACACCCAGAATGGCCTCTCTATTCATCTCTCATACCATAAGGATTACTCAAGGCACAACTTATGAATGGTTTCCTCCACGAAACTCTCATTTCTCAGGTATAATCATTTTTCTCCTCTTCAACTGACATCAATATTGATAGAAATGTATCTGGGTAGCTCCAGAAGCTAGAAAGAGTCTATTCATGCCAACTGGGACTGTCAGCATGTAGATCACCACAAGAGTGGGTACAGCATGAGATGAGAAGAGGAACAGAACTGAGTCCTCTAGAATCTGAATGTTTAAGCCAGGAATTTAGTCAGGGGAAATAGACTCTATGACTGGTCCCAGAAATTCACTCTTACATCAGTCACAGGAGACAGAATGGACCCATGATCCGTGGAAATAGGACATGTTGTTGACTGTGAAGGAGAGAATACCACATAAGGGGTCGTAGCAGATGATCAGTTATAAATGGTAATAGATAGAAAATCTGAGTTACCTTTCATTGTTAAATGGAACAAGGTTGCTACAAATAGGTCTGGTTCTTCTGCAGACAGCAGAGGACTTAAATAGCATGAAGGAGTAGTGATCTTGCCAATGGATATCTACATTTCATAGACTAAAGTGGGTCCGGGTATGTGTCACAGGACTGATGGAAGCAGAAAAGGGGGAGCGGAAAATATAGAAGGAAAGAGAAGCCCTCTGAGCCATGTTTGCTTAAAGCTCACATAAAAGTTCATTTAAAAAACATATTTTCATAAAGTAAATAATATTTCTTTCCAAATAGACTCAGGAAAAATGACGAGGTCTTACGTGAGACTGGCACTTAAAATACAAGACATTCGTTTATCAATACCTTTGCATGTTTACACAGAGGACATTAAGTTTCCATTGGTATTTTGGTCGGGGAAACATTCTATCATGTTGGAGGACAATTTTCCATGAGTTTCTCAAGTTTCTACATATTTTGCATACAGAAGCAATGACAGTTTTTCTCCCTTCAAAGCAAAGAATGGATGCTTTTGCTTACAGCCTATTATAAAAGATTGAGTTTCCAAAGTGTTGCCTTCCTTAGCTGTGACATAAGCGTCCTGGGTGGGCAGTATCTACCTGGGCCACTTGATGTCACCCACATGAGACTTGGGGGACAGGGGCAACTGGAGCAAACATGAAGCTCATATTTCTTGCTATGCCAAGAGTAAGAAAGACCTTTGTCTCAGACCCAGAATTCATGAAACTGTGGCAGGCTAACCTGTAAACTTGGAAGTAGGATAAAATCTCAGACCTTTCCCGGTTCTTGACAATTCTAGCATGCTCTCTCTCAAAATCTAATCTGAGTTCTGTGAACACTTCACTTACCTGTAAAATGTGTTTTGAGCAGCCTCTTGACAAGGTAGAATATAACCACCACGGACATGTAGATTTATTTCATATAAAGGAGCTGCAAATGTATGAAATTTTTCTCTGACACCAATATCTTTGCCCTGGAAATGACAGTGTTGGACGAAAGAACAAAACAATAAGAATCAGAATCACCAGCAATATTGGTACTTGAGGGGGCACATTTATAGAATCAAATAATATACTTTTTAATTTAAAACATAATAAAGTCACAAACATTTATTCAGGAATTCATGTTGTTAAAGCATATACGTATTCCTTAGTTTATTGATAGCTTTGAAAGTAATTTACCACCACTTGTTTTTGTGGTACTCACATGAAGAAAATATATGGGTTTTTGATGGGTCACAAAAGTTATTCTTGATTTGTCATATACATTATTCTTTAAAGGACTGCATTACTTTTAATGATCTTTCTGCATACCTAATAAAGGGCAATGACCTTTTTGTGTATACTGTATAATTTCCACGTTTATTTGGTAAAATAAATCAATGACTACATAAGAAACTATGATAGAATAAATTAACTCTTTCACTTTTTGTTAATTTGATTCTGATATAATTAGCAAGAAATATCTTTCGTTGCGGAGCACAGGCTCGGCAGCCATGGCTCACGGGCCCAGCCGCTCCGCGGCATGTGGGATCCTCCCAGACCGGGGCGCGAATCCGGTTCCCCTGCATCGGCAGGCGGACGCGCAACCACTGCGCCACCAGGGAAGCCCCTTGCTCTTTTTAAGTGGAAAGGAAAACAAGAACGTCATTAATAAAAAGGCTATAATTAAGTTGTTACCCATTTCTGTTTAGTCAACCCCCCAGAATTCCTTAACTACTTACTGTATGGTAATCAAACCACCGAGCATTAGGGACGTAGCCTTCTACAGTGTCAGAGTACTGGAATTTAAAGATATAGTCATTAAAAACATGTAAACCATGGAAAAATTATTTTGTGAACAAAAATATGTGATAGGACTTACAGCTTCCAATACAGGGGTAACCATAAATGCTGGACCCCACAGGAACTGTTTGAATATATCCCAGGTTGGCTTTTCATTAAAGAACCTGGACAAAATATTTACAAAATTAAATCAAATAAATTTATCTCTTCTGAATACCATAACATAATTATTAAAATCACATTTTGCAGTATGGACTTTTGTGGATTGAAATGAAAATCAAAACATAAAAAATCAAAAACAATTTTATCACTTGGAATTCAGTGTGCAGTAGTACAATACTTTATAAGTAAATGTAGACCATGACTAAACCTTCCAACAAAGCTCAGAGTTGCCATGGATGTGTAAGACCGAGTGAGAAATCTCCTTTGAAGAGAACTCACATAAATTCAAATATTAACTTTGTCTAGTAGAAGATCAACAAACAAGGAAGCAAGAATTATAAACACTGGAAGAAAAGTGTGAGACAAGTGTGTTATAAGAGTCTTAATTTGGTAACTTTAAAAAGAGTTTGCACATCCTATGCAAATTAAGCTCATTGAATAGTGAATTTATAAATCCTTAAAGGTTCTTCCATTTGTTAATATGTTTCTGAGTTTGAGATATAAATGGCTGAAAAAACAAAATCTGCTTTTTATAGTTTGAGAATTGCCACTATTAAATGTCCACATGTTTTCTTTAATTGAAATGGAAGTATACATTTTTTATTTTTGTTCTTTTGTTTGTGTTTTGTTGAACTCTAAACTGAGATTAATGCTAAGTTGGACTGCTGGGTTTTTCCTCTGTGAACTTCCCATGGGAACAAAAACCCAGAAGTTCTCAGCAGGACAAGAGTCTGCATAGTTAATAATAATGTTTCTGGCTGGGAACTCAGACCAGTGCTGATACTCCAGCTCTTCTGGAAAGTTAATAGGGAGAAGACAAAGAGGAAAATTCTAGAAATAAAAGAGGGAAGAGTTTAATCAAATGTTACCAGAAATAAAGAAGGGATTATGGTAATAAATTACTAGAGGATAATTTGAATCTAGGAAGTATTTTTTTTCCTTTTTTTTGGAAACTTGGATCTTTTATTATTAGAACAGAAGGCATATTGATCTACTTATTATTTTGGTAATTTTATCTTGGCTACTACTGTTTAATTTGAGTAAATATTCGCTGTTTATTTTTGTTGATTTATCAATAGTGAAATCTAACAAGTCACCTCAATCAATTACTCTGGTAATATAGGGCACACAAGAAGCTAAATATATCATGATTGTTTCAAGGGTTTTATTGTATTTATGGTTGAATGTGTGTGTGGTTTTTTTTTTTGTAACATCCATAAGAAATTGCTTGTATTTGCCTTAAAAATAGAACAGGCTAAAATTTTTGCAACGATACTCCATAGAATAGAATTTCAATATTTGGTCATATAACAGTTTGAGCTTCAAGGAGTAAATCCAAAACAATTGTCACAGAGAATGGTAGAACTGTTCTAAGGTACCCAATTAGAACACCTCTAGTAGGAGTTAGGTTGGTCTTCTTTAGTCAGGCATTTATATCTGGTGGATTTACTTAACTGCTGTAAACTTCAATTAAGTCAACCATAATATAGAGATAATATTACTTATTTCCAAAATCTTTTGAAAACACTCAATGTAATAAGGTATGTAAATTCTCTCAAACAATACCTGGTATACAATAGTTATTCCTAAGAATTATTACCTTTAAAAACTGATTAATTGTGTTTCATTTTTAATGGCATATATTAGTCTGTTTATTAGTAGATTTATTTATGTAAATGCTTATTAACACAAAATGTACACTTAAATAACAATGAAAAAGCTTTCAATTTAAAATGTTTTATATGGCAGTATAAGTGATTATTGAGTAAATTAAATGAAAGCTATCTCTCTCTGTAATAGGAAAAAAAATTTGTGCTTACTCATGTAAAAGGGGTCGGATAACAGTGCCACCATGAGCATGAATGTCATGCATCTGTGTATAGAAATAGGGCAATAAAGTGTATCTAATATTTAGAATATTCTTTGACATTTCAGAAAAAGTTGCATTCCAGGAAGCAGGATCTTGTCTCTGAAACAAAGCAAAATGAAAGTGTCATAAGCTGTTGTCCTTGTTTAAATCATAATTTTCAAATACATATTTGAAGAATAAAAAATAAGGCATAATTTAATTCACTGTCATGTGCTACATCACAAAAACTTTATGGAGTAGTTATTTCTATCTCATACAATGGAAAGAGAAAGCATAACTAATATTTTAATAAGAAAATACAAATTAAGTCCATGGCTTGATTTCATTTAGGTGAATATATGTAAAGAGCAGTTCACATTTGAATAAGTGACAAACACATTGTCAACTGTGGTGCTCAGTGTAGGG
This sequence comes from Physeter macrocephalus, assembly GCF_002837175.3. Classification (NCBI taxonomy): domain Eukaryota; kingdom Metazoa; phylum Chordata; class Mammalia; order Artiodactyla; family Physeteridae; genus Physeter; species Physeter macrocephalus. Next base: position 58,952,884 of record NC_041214.2, read on the forward strand.
TGAAAAGTCTAGGAGAGAAACAGAATGCTATATATAAGTGCATTGAAATAAACAGACATGCAGAGCCCATCATGGTGACCCTTCACATTGTGTGTTCTCATGAGAAATGAATAAGTTATGGTACTAAAGAATTGATAGTATAGGAGGAAGAGGGGATCTAATTAATGTTGGATAAGAAAAAAGAACATGCCCATGTCTGCTCTGGAATATACTCTCCAGGTAAAAAGACTAAAATTGACACTGGAAAGATAAAAGCTTCTAAAAAATGTTATTGCACTTACTGGCTAAAAAAAATAATAAGGAGGATGATTAGTATTTTATATTCTAATTTATACCAAGGGAAAAAACAAGGCTGCCACATAACTCCAGGGGGCAACACTTGCAATGTTTTTTTGTTATCAACAGGAGCAGAGCCCTTAAGAGTGGTATCATATCTATGAAGATTCCAACTTTTCTAGATTTAAGTAGTAAGAAGGTTTGAATGATGACTCATTGCTATCACCGGTACATGTAGTGTTAGAATAGGCAAAACCTTGAAAGTGCAATGGTTCAAGAAATATTAAGCTATATATCAATATGATCCTACTGTTACTAGACTCAAAGTCAAGTTAGAAAAGGCAAAGATCATATCTGTTGCATACTGACTTTGTTGATGTTATTTCAGTTTTAACATGATAAAACACAAGCATTTAATTCTAAACCATACATTCCTAAATTCAATTATATTACCTCATAATTAAACTTAAGTTGAGTTCTGTAGATTTTTATTCAGAAGTACTCCTTCAGTCTTACTCTCTCCCATTTCATCTTCTCAAAAGCTCCAGCCACACTCATATCTTGGAGTCTTTCACTTGTTCCCCAGAACTGGAATTCCCCCATATATATAAATTTGTTGCTTTCCTCAACTCAAGTCTCTGCTCTAATGCTAATGTCACTTCATCCAAGAGGACCACCTTGAGCATCCCTTCTAAACCAGAACACCCACAAATCTCTATCATTTTAGCTTACTCTAGTTTTCCCTCAGATGATTTATTTGTACCTGCTGTTATTTATATATATATATGTATATATATATATACATATATATATATAAAATAGTCTATTATCTGTTATCTCTATCCTTCCTGCATTATATAAAGTATTAGGGCAGGGATTTTGTAAATATTAAATAATGGATTTTCAATGAATTCTTGTTAAATGAATCCCTGTTCAGGATTTTATTGATTCATGCCTCACTCTCCCAACAATACAGCTTTCTGAATTTCATTACTGACATAAAGTTTTCCTGCTAAAATATTCCTATCCCATCAAGTTGTCTCTATTGCCCAACTTTCGAATTTTTCCAAAATGTGGTCCCATACTGCCTTCTAACCTTGTATAGATTTTCATTTTTATTTTTCTTTTTCTAATATAGTCTCCCTTCTATTCTGACAAAAAATTTCCCAGGGTGACATGAAGAATCCAAAACTCATGATGAGCTCTACCATTCGGTTACTATGGCTGGAACCCATCCTTAAAAGACCAGCTCTGTCTACAATTCTTCCATGAGGTGCATTTTGATAATTTATCTTTCTTCTATACGTCTTCACTGAAAGTATAACAAAATTTAGCACTTACTTAGATATTGCTTGCAATTGTTTATACTTTTTCATAATTTTTATTATTGTCACCCCCTCACTCAAAAAAAGTTCTTCCAGTTTAGTAAAGTATATAGTAAATAGTGTCACCACCCAGAAATTAGTTTTCATGATTCCCTTTTCCTTTTATTTTTTTCTGTTTCTCATCTCATTTTTAAAACATTTTGTTTTTAAATCTGCCCGCTTCGTGCATTGATTTTTTTTTTTTTTTTTTTTGTGGTATGCGGGCCTCCCTTTGCTGCGGCCTCTCCCGTTGCGGAGCACAGGCTCCGGACGCGCAGGCTCAGCGGCCATGGCTCACGGGCCCAGCCGCTCCGCGGCATG
>NC_041214.2:58955055-59005163 GCF_002837175.3 Physeter macrocephalus
GCCGCTCCGCGGCATGTGGGATCCTCCCAGACCGGGGCGCGAACCCGGTTCCCCTGCATCGGCAGGCGGACGCGCAACCACTGCGCCACCAGGGAAGCCCAGTGCATTGATTTTAAATGACTTTTCTAATTATTTAGTTTGAAACTGATTTTTTTTTTTATCGTTCTGTCCAGGTTTGGAATAATTTCCAGAAAGATTATTTTTTTCTGGCTAATCCAAAATTATATAGAACAGCAGTAAGTATGTCAGCTAACCAAGTCTTGAACCCCAAAGTATAAAGAAAACCCAAGTCAGAAACTTCTCAGTGATGGGCTCAGGTGCCGTCAGTAAATGTAAAGCGATTCAAAACATTCATCTGGAAATCAGCCAGGAAGGGTGAATTCTATTCAAAAACGTTTAAGGTTAGTGGGGCAAAAGAATGAGAGTAAATGCAGTAATTACATACTCTAGTAAATGCAGTGTTGTGATTTCTTGCATTTGGATAAAATGCTCCAAGTTGCATCCAGCGGGCACAGAGCTGATATTCCGAATTGTTGAAGAAACCGCAAATATCTGCTCCAGTCTAAAATACAGTTATATTTAATTAATTTTAATAGTTTGTTTCTTAATATTAACAAGTGATGAAGATAAAAGGAATAGAGCTACTTACATATGACATTCCAAACAAACTAAATTCCATCATACCTAAAACAATTAGGAAAAAATTATAGAAGGCCACTATTTCATATATTTTGACATTTTTTTTCTATTTATGAAGATGTTCTATTTCTAATACTGACCTCTAATTCAATGAAACATTTTTCAGATTATTGATATACTTTTCTATCATTTCTTCCCCTGAAATTTATGTATTTTTTACTTTATAATGTTAATGACATTTATAAAAATAAGACACTCTAATAATGCCTCCTTGACACTTTCAAGATGACACATTTAGATCACAAAACTGTTACGAACACATGATAGTATGAGAAGAAAGCGTTAGTGGTTCCATTTTATTTTTAAATAAATTTATTTATTTATTTTTTATGTATGGCTGCATTGGGTCTTCGTTGCTGCGTGCAGGCTTTCTGTAGTTGCAGCGAGCAGGGGCTACTGTTCGTTGTGGTCCGTGGGCTTCTCATTGCAGTGGTTTCTCTTGTTGCAGAGCACGGGCTCTAGTCACTCGGGCTTCAGTAGTTGTGCCTTGTGGGCTATAGAGTGCAGGCTCAGTAGTTTATGGAGCAGGCTTAGCTGCTCCGTGTCATCTGGGATCTTCCCGGGCCAGGGCTCAAACCCGTGTCCCCTGCATTGGCAGGCGGATTCTTAACCACTGCACCACCAGGGAAGTCTTCCTTGGTTTTATTTTTAAAATAAAATGCTGTCTCTGTAATTATTTAACCATTGGTCTCATTATATGAAACAAATTGAATTATCCTTATTAGCTAAAAATCTCCTGAGGAATGATCATTTTAATAAAATAGAATGCATGTGAATTCCCACCTCTTCTTTTAAAGGAATATTTCTAAACATTGAATGTTTTCCTTGAATCCTAATATAAATAGTAAAGAATTTGTATGTCTAGATATGAAACAAAAATATTCTCTTTAAAATAATATTTTATTTACTCTTTATCCAACTATTGTCAGAAAACTTTCAAAATTTGGTTTGAGATGTTTCATACTTTAGCATCTATGAGTGATTCTTATTCCCTAGAATCTAGAATTTCTAAGCATTTCTATTCTTAGCTCTATATGTTATCCTTCCCATCTCTTGTCCTTTCATAGAAGGAAACAGACCAAAAGGGATGAAATTATTTTCTCAAAATAAACTAGATCCTGCTTTCTGGCCCACTGTCTTTTCATTATGCTGTTTGTCATAAAATATGATGCCAAAAGCACATTTCAGAGAGGGACTTACAAAGTATAGGAACTAGCAAAAGTGAATACCTAATAGAAGATTCAAAAGAATAATGATAAAGATGGTGACTCTCACATACCAATGATAGATTTGTCCAAATTGTCCCATTTTGCATAGTTGTCTGCAAGCCAGTGTCCTACCCATCTTCCAGCAGTAGGATATGTGGAACGAGAAATAACAATTCCTCTTTTGCCAGTTGCCTTCTGCAATGCACTAATATAGATGGAGAGGATCTATGAGTTTTTATATGAGGTATTTTCTTTGGATATTTCTACTTAGGACCACTTCATTGAAGAAAAAACTATCTGATTTATGGTGTCTATGCTGTCTCTTATTACGACCAGCTCTTTATAAGTGAGTCTTTGCTCATTATACTATAAAATCCTTACAAGCATGAAGGACATCTTTTTTCCCTTCCAACATTTTCCAGAGTGACATGTCTAAGTGGCCCTTTATTTATTGGTTCAGTGAATACAAGTCAACTATTGATATTATCAAATCAACTAATTATATTGTGAGTTTTTGAATGAACACATTTTATTCTACTTAAATGTGTTCTCTTAATAGAGATTTAGGCTCCATTAATTGCTCCAACCCTTCTTATTTATAACTTGTCAACACTTAATCTTCATATTACTCTGCAGAGAATATTTGCTATAATACTCCCTGTTTTAGGGAGTATTCATATATATATATATATATATATATTAATTGGAAAGAAAATGTTTATTTTTATATTACTTAAAATAATTTGTATATGAACAAGGACTAGAGAACTATATCAGGAGGAAATGTTTCAAATACTTAACTAGGGAGATTTGTAACCCACTACCATGTTATAAACTGTATCTAATCATTTCCTTGTTAAAGATGGACCACAGTAATTGTACTGATTTGTTTATACATAAAGCTTCTTCAATGATACCTTGAGATTCTTGAGGTTAAGGACTGACTTAATCTTCTTTATATTCCTTACACCTAATATGTATAATAGTATAATAGTAGCTTAAGAAATTTTTGAATTCATGAATATCTCAAAATTACAGGAAACTGAAAATATTTTAAACAGACATATGATGATATATTGAACCATCTGTTGATAATAGAAACAATATTGCATTTGCTAACTTAAAATTTCCTACTTGTATGTCTCTCTTTAAAAAAATCATATAAGAAAACCATCTTCACTGCTTCATTTTTTATAACAAATATAAAGTATCTAGTCAATTGAGAATCAGTAATATATTTAACATATGTCACACATATTTGCAGACATTTAACAAGAAATGAATGTATATTTATATAGGGAATGGAAGAACTGATGATCAGTTTAGAAATCTTCATGGAAACTTATATCTTAAGTTTAGTTAATTTATAAAGAAAATTCATTTTATTTAATTGATATAAAAATTATTTACAAGGATAGAGTTGTCCCAAATCTTTAATGTTTCCACATACAAGAAATACATATTCTTGAAGGTTCTTTTTTTGTGCCTTATGTCTTACTTTTGCAAAAAGTCTTTACTGAGGCTTTAAGTTAATAACCAAATATATGCCTTTTTATATTTCTGATTGAGAAGAATTCTGCATAAAATATTTTCACAAAAATTTTCTCTTAAAGGAAATCTAACCTCTTGCATTAGAAAAATATCCTTTGTAACCCTTCACAGAATATTTCTTATTTGGGAAATCACGTGCCACCACTAAAACTATAATTTAAAATTACATAGCTATAAATATTTTGTAGATATTTCCATCATGTTCCAACTTTACAGATGGTTAATCACAATGAACTTAATTTAATTTTAAGAAACACTTTTCAAACATAATACAGTTTGTTCTCTGTTACAAGTTGATTTGGAAAATTTAGCTTATAAAAGAATTTCAATGTTGTGTTACAGAAACATTTTTATTACATTTTTATAATTGTCTACATGAGCAGTTTTTGAAAAGTATTAGAAAAGTTTTAAAAATATCTTATGTTATTGGGAAAAAAAGTCCTTCTAAAGGAAAACAATGATTTTTAGAAAACTGTACGTGTAGATTACAAATGTGGATTATGTGAAAGAAGAGTATTGAATTGAAAAAAAAATTTTAATATTTTAAGCCCTAACAATAAATAAATATCTTTATTTTTGTCATGGTTTCTAAAGATAATACTTTCAAAATTATTAAGTTGACTATGGTTTTTAATTACTGATGAAATCAATTGGTAAGTATACCCCAAATACTGCTATCTCTGACTGGGTGATATTAAATTATTTTAGAATACTGACCAGTAATGCTCAAAGAAGAGAAAGTTATACAGGATTGTTTCTCTTAATGTTTATTTTAAAAATCTCTTTGAAAACTAAAGACTTTTTTTGAATTATATTTTTAGAAAGCAAAAAATTTAGTATTATATATTTACCATCCATTAGAAATAGTGACTTGCCAGTTTCACAACTCAAAGAGACTCACCATTAGATCAGAAAATGTAATTTCAGTTTTAGTTTTAGAGTTGGATAAAAAGTTTTATGTAAGCTGAAATATTTCCATTGTTTTTGAGTGTATAAGTAAAACTTACATTTGAGATTTCTTTAGTGAGAAGAATGTGAAAGTCTAAACCATGGAAATTGTTTTATGGATTCAGATCTCAATTTTTTTTAAACATTGATACCAGCTATATCAATGTTCAACTCAGCCATATTAATCAGAAAGTAATATCTAAGAGACATGTATTCTATATTTTTTCAAGTTACTAACAGTTAATTAAGAGAAAGTTACAGCTTTAACCAAGAAAACTTCCAAATTATATATGACCTGTATAGTGTTTGGTTTTTTTTATCTATACCGGTCTTATTTTTTGTTAAAAAAATTGCAAGAAGAGGTCACTTCCTATAGTACACAATCCTCCCCCCAAAAAAGCCCCTCTTATTTTTCAGGTTAGATTCACTAAACATCAAAAAGCAACATAATTTTCCAAGTTGCTAAATAACCCAGTCTCTAGGAATATCTGAGAAAAGAACTTATATTTATTAACATTTTTATTTCATTCTAAATTAAGATTACAAAAATCTTGGGCATTTACTTAAAACTTATATACTTAACACAACCTGAACTTCCAAAGGGAGTCAAAGATTTTGATTTTTCTATGTTATTTCTAATGAAAAATACGTAGTACTCTCAAAAGTCATTCAAGGTATTGTTGAAGATGAAAGTATGGAATATATAGCTGTATAATCCTTGGATAATTATCTGAGATTTAAACACACAGTTTGAAATTTTAAAATTATATTTCTCCCTACATCTGAAGCATAGGCTTTATTTCAGTACAATATTGAATTTTAAATAAGACAAAGATCAATTGAAGACTGAAAACTTTTTGTATGGGATTTATACATGAAACTTCTTCATTTGCCACTGATCTCCAAGGTTTTTTTCTATGAAACTGTTTGCCGTCTTTCAAGCTGATTATTTACCTCCTGTTTCTGCATCCACTCATTCTGTTCTTTCCTTGTTTAGGTTGTTTGTTTCATGTTAAGTGAAGAGCACAATAACAAGAACTAGGTGAATGTCAAATGTGTGCCAATTTTGAAAACAGAAAATGAGTCACAGAAAGGAACAATAAAATGGTACAGTCTAAGTAACTTGAAGAAATAAATTACACTCTTAAACCTTTCAGTTTTCTCAAATGATAAAAAGTCTTTACTCTCCATTATTTGCTTAAACGTAATTTATTTATAGCATCCTTCTACATTTGTCAAGGTCTTAAACGTATAATGACTATATTTAATCTCTAAAATATCTGAAGGAGAGTTCAACAATTCTTTTCTCATATAACTGAAAAAATTAAATAGTAAGAAAGTATTTAAAAGATATAAAAAGTCTATAGCTATGCATAAATTGGGCTTTTTAACTCAACATTTAAAATTTATTAATCTGTTTAACTTAAACAACAAATGTGGTTAAATTTTACTGAAAAATTTTATGGACAGGAGCAAAATTAACATTATTAAAGGGATGTTCTTTGGGAGATTGTACTATCTTCTTCATAATGTTATTCAAGAGTTAAAAGTGGTTCTTAAACATCTCTAAACACCTTTGTATATCAACTATTTAGAAATTTATCTACCTTTGCCTTGAATTTATTTATATAATTTTGATAGTTGTGGTGAGATAAAAATTGATTCACTTAAATTTACTAAACATCCTACAGTGTGTCAGGAACCATGCTAGATTCTCTAATGTGCTCCAGAAGTTCAATTTACTGCCCTCTATGAAAGAAATATTTTCTTCCAATTTTCCTTAAAGTACATACTTTCATCTCAAGATGCATAAGTTTTGCCAAAGAGTTCATTACTCACTTCTCAAAATTTTTGTTATGTTTAATATCTATAGCTTTATGGTAAAGTGAGGTTTGTTGAGGGTAATTGTGCTCCAATATTATGTTCCAGTAAGGTTAATTGAAGAAGCATTTGTCCCAAAAAAAAGACATTATTGAAGACCAGTTTGTTTACTCTTTTTTATATTACAAAATATTTATTATGAATTTTTTCAAGTTGACATTGTCAGTGTTTCTCCAAAGTAGTTTCTCTATATACACAACTTTGAATTACTGCATAATAGCATTTAGAATCTTGAAGAGCCTCTATTTTGATGTTATTGTCAAACAACACAAAATTCTAGCACAAGACAAGGAAATTCATCCCTACCTCAGATCCTTATTTCCCAGGAACCAGCACTGTTTCATTTCTACTTAGCCAAATATATTTTAATTGATTATTATTCCTCTCTCCATGGAGATTTTAAATTCACTGGCATTGTCTAGTAACATACTGACACATTTATTAAATCCTAGAAGTGTGCCAACCATATTCTTGTCACAGATCGACAAAGAGCAAATCCATGATTCTTATCCACAGATCCCAATTGTAGATGCTATAATGCACTCATTATGGTTTAGGTGGCCATAGATATCCTAGAAATAGCTTATGAAAAATTTTATATACTTTCTTTGCCTTGGTGAAATGTAGTTTCCTTCCTTTACTCCCTGGCATATTTCTTTTTATTCTTCAAGATCAGTTCAAATGATAACTTTTCTTTTGATGTCACTTCTATTTTCCTGATAGAGTTAACTGAGCACTCTCCTTGTTTCTCATAACACTATTGTAGTATCTATCACATTACACAGGTTTTGTTTTTTTGTCAGTTTGTTTACTCTTTTTTTTTTAAACATCTTTTTGGGAGTAAAATTGCTTTACAATGTTGTGTTAGTTTCTGCTGTATAACAAAGTGAATCAGTAATTGAAGAAGCATTTGTCCCAAAAAAAAGACATTATTGAAGACCAGTTTGTTTACTCTTTTTTATATTACAAAATATTTATTATGAATTTTTTCAAGTTGACATTGTCAGTGTTTCTCCAAAGTAGTTTCTCTATATACACAACTTTGAATTACTGCATAATAGCATTTAGAATCTTGAAGAGCCTCTATTTTGATGTTATTGTCAAACAACACAAAATTCTAGCACAAGACAAGGAAATTCATCCCTACCTCAGATCCTTATTTCCCAGGAACCAGCACTGTTTCATTTCTACTTAGCCAAATATATTTTAATTGATTATTATTCCTCTCTCCATGGAGATTTTAAATTCACTGGCATTGTCTAGTAACATACTGACACATTTATTAAATCCTAGAAGTGTGCCAACCATATTCTTGTCACAGATCGACAAAGAGCAAATCCATGATTCTTATCCACAGATCCCAATTGTAGATGCTATAATGCACTCATTATGGTTTAGGTGGCCATAGATATCCTAGAAATAGCTTATGAAAAATTTTATATACTTTCTTTGCCTTGGTGAAATGTAGTTTCCTTCCTTTACTCCCTGGCATATTTCTTTTTATTCTTCAAGATCAGTTCAAATGATAACTTTTCTTTTGATGTCACTTCTATTTTCCTGATAGAGTTAACTGAGCACTCTCCTTGTTTCTCATAACACTATTGTAGTATCTATCACATTACACAGGTTTTGTTTTTTTGTCAGTTTGTTTACTCTTTTTTTTTTAAACATCTTTTTGGGAGTAAAATTGCTTTAAAATGTTGTGTTAGTTTCTGCTGTATAACAAAGTGAATCAGCTATATGCATACATATATCCCCATATCCCCTCCCTCTTGCGTTTCCCTCCCACCCTCACTATCCCACCCCTTTAGGTGGTCACAAAGTACCAAGCTGATCTCCCTGTGCTATGCAGCTGCTTCCAACTAGCTATCTATTTTACATTTGGTAGTGAATATATGTCAATGCTACTCTCTCACTTTGTTCCAGCTTGCCCTTCCCCTTCCCTGTGTCCTCTAGTCCACTCTCTGCATCTTTATTCCTGTCTTGCTGACACTCCTTAGTCTTTCTGCATGTTCTTAGTGCCCTTACATTGGGATTTGGTCAACAAATCTGTAGTCATTCATTCATGTAATAATATCTTAAATAATTCACATATTCTAGGTTGAAAAAGAGTTTGGTGCTAGAAATAAGATAAGCATGTTTCACTAAGTGAGGAAATATTACCCATACCCTTTACTCCAAAATGCTTTTCATTCTTTTTCCAACTTCCGTCATATATTAGAGCCATGTTTTTCAACCCTAGATACTCATTAGAACCACCTGGGGGATTTTTAAAAATTAAGATGCTTATGCTATAGTTCAGACTAATTAAATCAGCATTTATTAAAAAATCTTCAGTTTGAACTATATTTAAAATAGATAACCAACAAGGACCTGCTGTATAGCACAGGTAACTCTACTCAATATTCTGTAACAAGCTAAATGGGAAAAGAATTTGAAAAATAATATATATATGTATACATATAACTGAATCACTTTGCTCGACACCTGAAACTAACACAACATTGTAAATCAAATATACTCCAATATAAAATAAAAATTAAAAAAAATCTCCAGTTGATTACAGTGTGTAGTTAAGAACCAGTGATCTAGAACTGCACTGTGTAATACAGTGACCACTAGCTATGTGGGGCTATTTAATTTACATTTATGAAAATTAAATAAAATTTAAAATTCTATTCCTGAGTCACACTAGCCACATTGCTCAACAACCATATATGGCTAGTGGCTACCGTATTGGACAATAGAGAATTATAGAACATTTCTATCATTGCAGAACATTTTATTGCACAGTGTTAATAAAGACTTGATACTCAAAGAATGGCCTGTATTCCGCCATCATTAGCCTCATATAAGATTTTGTTTAATATGGATATTAAAGTTTAAGAAGCTTAAGGTCATTGACATATATTCTTATTTGCTAATAATGGATTTAAATAGCAGATTTAGCCAGATTTCATATTTTAATTAATGACATCAAACTATATATTATTTACTCAATTATTCATTAAAAATTATTCTTTGAGCACCGGCTATTTGTTAGGCATTTTGCTACTATAAGCTGGGTGCATACTGGGGAACAAAATAAAATGGTTCAGGGTTCTTTTGGGAATTGGATAAAAATTTAAAACAAAGATACAGAGAGAGAGAGAGAGACAATTATTCTAAGTGCCATAAAGGACCAAGTAAGATAAGGTCAGCAGGGAAGGGCTCAAAAGAGGTAACATTAAATCTAATATCTAAAAAATAAGAGTCAGAAACGATGATTATGAAGATTGCTTACTCGTAAGTAAGTTTTGCTTGTGACCATCCATATAGATTGTGAACATCGTAATGCAAAACGGATGATCCATCACTAAGAATCTGCTCAGTTTCCATACACATGGTTCTGAAATGTAATCCAGCAGTTCTTTTTGTGAGTTCTGGTGAGAATTAATAAAAAAATTAATATGTTATAAAGTAACCTATATTGAAATATTTAAATTGTAACTATAAATTATTTTGGCAAAATATTAATCATTGTTTGAAAATATTGATTTTTTTAACCATTTGTGCACTTTGTTTATGCTAATTATAAATGAAAAAATGGTCTGCAATGTGATTGCAGTTACAGTTGTGACTGGAAAATATGGGCACAATTTTACTATATTCAATAATAAAAATGTTATTAATTAATATGAACTCATAAAAACCTGAAAAGTAAGTGTACTCCGAAAAGTCTGCTATATTTTATGCATTTAGATGAGAAATACTGATTAAATAGATTTTTTTAAAAAAATCCATTTGCTAACATAAAGCCCTGGCATAGTTTCTCAGTTTCAGATGCAAATTTTCAGAGCTTTGCCATCACTTTAGATGTAACTGTTTATGCAGTTTACTGCTTACATAAGAGCATGAGGAAGAATGCTGAAAGACTGTACTTTTCCCTCCTAGGTCAGGGACAACCAAAGAAGTGTTGTTAGCATTCTTTCACTTTTTTCCTGATAAAGAAAAACTTTAAAAAATCTTTATAAAAGATTTTAATTTTTTATCTTAAAGAATATTGAGAATTCTCAAATCTGGGAAGATTCTTAAGAAAATCAAAGTAACAACTTCAAATTTACAAATGTATTCATATAGATAAAACATGTTTCTTGAGTTTTCTTCTCGAAGTAATGTTAGATGATTTAGATTATATTGGTAATGGGTTGAGATGTGTTCCAGTGTGTAGATGGGTAGTGAGAATTGGAAATGTGAATCCTGTTCTCTATGTCATAAGGTATATAAACCTGATTAATAAATAATAATAGCATGATAACATCCAAGGCACAGCAGCAATATTGCACCTGGGAAGTAAGGTGGATAATTTAGCTCTGTATTTCTGCATTGATTAGTAGTTGTTCCATTTACAAAGCTTGATGGTTCATTCATATCCTTAAAAAGAGAAAGAAAAGCAAACAAAAAACAAATTTAGGGCATATCTTCTTAAAAGAACTAATTCAGAGACCCAGTAAATTAAAGTAGGATATTTGAAAAATAGCACTTTACTATTCTAAAAAGCAAAAGTATAAGGCACCTCAACAATACTAAAGAATTTAGTTTAGCTCAGTCTTTCTTAACATTTTACAATTCACATCTCCTTTTGAAAACCATAAAATGTCCTATTTTTCTCTGTAGATAAAATCTATATAAAAGTGAATTGTTTTCTATGTTTCTAGACTTAAATTATAATAGTGTATATTCCCCCATGTCTTTCCCACCACTTCTGCCCTGGAGCCTTGTATCAATTTTTTTCAAACAATGGTTTGTGGTTTTTAAAGCCACAAGATAATAGTTTATAAATACAGAAAATTTCAAAGAGTATTTCTATTGAGTACACATTTCAGAATTTTAGTAACCATATATAAACGGACCACCATATAAATATATAAAATAGTTGCCATTTAAAGGTGATTCCTCCATCATAAAAAGGTTATCTTTTCTGGATCAAGATATAATTATTGGGGATATATTTAATGGAATCCCTTATAGTACATAACTTTATATAATTTAAAAAAACTATCTTTATACAACCTTACATCCTCAAGGCTTGTACGTAACAGCACCCCTATAAGTTTCTTTAATTAAAAAAGTAAGTAAATGCATACATATTGAAAAATCAGCAGAGTAGAAATGTCACCTCCAAAAATTTAGATAAGTGTTATGTAAATATCTCCTGTATTAAATATTTACTTGTGATAAAGTAAATTCTTTTTATGCTATCTCAAAATTACATTAAAAATCTTATTGCCAGCATTTTAAAGTTAAAATTAGGATATTATTTAGAAGATGATTTTGCTACATCTGTAAGAGTTTATGACTTCTTACACCAAAGACTGACAGTGTGAGTGTGAGACATATCTATATCGAATGAAAATAAAATAAATATTTATAAGCATTTATATATCATTATATAAAGAGACTATTTTGGTCTCTTGGTCAAGTTGAAACTATTCAACTTTAATGTTCAGGAAAAAGCAACTAAATACTTAAACTGAATTGTTAAAACTGCATTTTAGCAGTCTTTGGCATAAGAAAGCTCTACAGAAAAAATGAGTGAGCTAATTTCATAAAGAATACTTTGTTAACATTATTAAAATCTAGTAAGAAGTTTGTATAATCAATACACAATAAATAACTCATAATATAAATTTCTTGAAGTTTACTTACAATCCACAAGCCATCAAACTTCATCTGGTTATTATAGAAATCTATAATTTCCCTTGTCCACCACTCTGCTGTGGAGTTCCTGAAGAAATCTGGAAAAGCTACATGAGCTCTGTAAGCCTGTAAAAACAAAATTTAGACCCACATATAGAAAGTCATATGAGAGACCAGTCAGTCAGACATTTATCTGTCAGATTCACAAGTGATAGTGAAGGCAGCCTGATCTCAACTTTAATGAATGTGTATGATTTTCCTCCAGCCACTCAAGCCTATGTGTGTCCTTAAATCTAAACTGAGTTTCTTATAGACAGCATATACAATATTTACAAAGTGTTAGCTACACTAAGAAAAAGAGAAGATGAGAATTACAGCTGATGTCACAGAAATAGAAAGGATTGTAAAAGGCCATGATAAATAATTATACAATAGACTGGATAACCTAGAAGAAATGGACACATTTCTAGTTTCAGACAACCTAACAATATCTGATGAGTAGAGATGCAAACATCCTCAACCAAAATATTAGCAATCACATTCAACAGCACATTAAAAGGATCATACACCATGAATAAGTGGGATTTTTCCCTGTGAGGCAAGGATTATTTAACAAACAAAAATCAATCATTGTGATTCAGCACATCAACAGAATGAATGATAAAAATCACGTGGTCATACCAATAAGCAATGCAGAAAATCTATTTGATAAAATTCAACACTCTTTCATGATAAAAACTCTCAACAAACTAGGAATAGAAAGAAATTACCTCAACATGATAAAGGCTCTATAATAAATGCCCACAGCTAATATACTCATTTAGAAAAGAACTTTCAGAGTTTTAGTTCATATCAGAAACAAGGCAAGGATGCTCACTCTTGCCACTTCTATTTAACATAGTCCTGGCAATACTAGCCCAAATAACTAGAAATAAATAAGGGGGGAAAAAAGCATCCTAATCAGAAAGGAAGAAGTGAAAGTGTCCCTGTTTGTAGACGATGTAATCTTATATGCAGAAATCTCTAAAGAACACACACACACACGTACACAACTAATAGAGCTAATAAATACATTCAGGAAAGTTGCAGGATACAAAATCAACCTGCAAAAATCAGTTACATCTCTATAGACTAAAATAAACTGTTTGAAAGGAAAATAATCTCATTTACAGTAGTAACAAACAACAATAAAATACTTAGGAATAAACTTGACTAAGGAGATGAAAGATTTGTACACTGAAAACTACAAAACATTACTGAAAGATATTGAAGAAGAAACAGAAAAATAGAAAGATAATCCATGCTAATGAACTGAAATAATTAATATTGTTAAAATGTCCATAGTACTGAAAGTAATCTGTAGATTCAATGCAACCTCTGTCAAAATCCCAATGGCATCTTTTACAGAAATATAAAAAACAATCCTAAAATATATTTGGAACCATGAAAGTCCTTGAATAGGCAAAATAATCTTGAGTAAGTAGAACAAAGATGAAGGCATCACATTTCCTGATTTCAAAATATATTCCAAAGCTACAGTAATTAAAAGTATGGTCTTGGCATAAAAATAAACACATAGGCCAATGGCACAGAATAAAGAGCCCAGAAATCAATCCACACATGTATAGTCAACTGACCTTTGACAAGGGTGCCAAGAATATACAATGAGAAAAGTATAGTCTATTTAATGAATGGTGCTGGGAAAACTGGATATTCACATGAGGAAGAATGAAATCAGATCCTTATCTTACACTGTAGACAAAAATCAAACCACAATGGACTAAAGACCTAAATGTAAAACCTGAAACTGCAAAACTTCTAGGAAAAAACATAAGGGAAAAGCTTCATGACAATGGTCTTGACAAAGATTTTATAGATATGACACCAAAAGCACAGGCAAAAAACCAAAAATAGACCAGTGAGACTACATCAAACTAAAAAGTTTTTGCACAGAATAAGAAACAATCAACAAAGTGAAAAGGTAACCTACAATCCAACAGAGAAAACACTATAACCCACTTAGAAAATGGGCAAAGATTTGAATAGACATTTCTCTAAAGAACACGTACAAATGGCGAACAGATAGATGAAAAGATGTTCAATATCACTAGTCATCACGGAAATGCAATTCAAAACCACAGTGAGGGGCTTCCCTGGTGGCGCAGTGGTTGAGAGTCTGCCTGCCGATGGAGGGGACACGGGCCCGTGTCCCGGTCCGGGAAGATCTCACATGCCGTGGAGCGGCTAGGCCCGTGAGCCATGGCCACTGAGCCTGTGCTCCGCAATGGGAGAGGCCACAACGGTGAGAGGCCCGCGTACCGCAAAAAAAATAACAAAACAAACAAACAAACAAAATAAACACAGTGAGATATCACCTCACACCTGTTGGGATGTCTATTATCCAAAAAACAGGGAAAACAAGTGTTGGTGAAGATGTGGAGAAATTGTATGCCTGTACACTGTTCGTGGGAATGAAAACTGGTGCAGCCACTGAGAAAAACAGTATTAAAATTCTTCCAAAAATTAAAAATAGAACTACCATATGATCCAGCACTCCCATTTGGGGACATTTATCCAAAAAGACTTAAAATCAGGATTTCGGGGGCTTCCCTGGTGGCGCAGTGGTTGCGTGTCCGCCTGCCGATGCAGGGGAACCGGGTTCGCGCCCTGGTCTGGGAGGATCCCACATGCCGCGGAGCGGCTGGGCCCGTGAGCCATGGCCGCTGAGCCTGCGTGTCCGGAGCCTGTGCTCCGCAACGGGAGAGGCCGCAGCAGAGGGAGGCCCGCATACCACACACACACACAAAAAAAAAAAAATCAGGATTTCGAAGAGGTATCTGAACTCCTATATTTATTGCTGCATTATTTACAAGAGTGAAGATACTGAAATAAATGTCCATTGATGGATGAATTGATAAAGAAAATGTGGTATATACAATGGAATTCTATTCAGTCTTCAAAAAGAAGGAGATTCTCCAATACGGGGCAACATGAATAAACCCTAAGGACACTATGCTGAGTAAAATCAGCCATTTATAGAAAGACAAATACTGCACAATTCCACTTATATGAGGTATCTAAAATAGTCAAACTCATAGAATCTGAGAGTTGAATGGTAGTTGCCAGGGGCTGGGGTTCCAGGGGTAATTGGGAGTTGCTATTCAATAGTCATAAAATGTCAATTACACGAGATGAATAAGTTCTAGTGATCTGCTGTACAACACTGTCCCTAGGGTGAAGGATGCTATATCTTAAACTTAAAATTTTAAGAGTAAGTGTCATGTTAAGCATTCTTACTACAAAAAAAAATTAAATTAAAAAAAGGAATTGTTCCTTGGATTAAATACAATAAAATGTAAAATTGCTTCATAGAGTGACTGAAACATGTTGGTATTTAAAAAAATAATAAATCTGATTTAATATGGTCTGATATAGAGAATTAGAAAATAAGCCATCACTTTTTTAAAGAAAGTATTCAAATTGAATTATTCGTCAAAGTCGTCATGAAATCCCAGTGCTGAATTTCTTTCAGTTAAATAGTTAATCAATATGAAACTTACATTAACAGCTTCATCTATTAGACTTTCATCTTTTGTTACATTTGGCAAATCTGGCCAAACCTACAAAAAGAGAAGAAATGGGAAACCAGTTCAAAATAAATTCAGTGTGGTATGACTGTTGTAAACAAAGTGTAATAGAGTTTTAGAAGCATATTACAGATTCAAGATCCCCAGATCAGTAATTCCTTCAATTATTTTTTCCAGTTTGTGATCTGGTATATGTATCATTTGCAAACTATTCCCATTTTCCATATTAATCTCCTCTTTAGTAGGGCAAATAAGGAAAAGAATACCATCCTTTGTGGTCGGTAGCAATTTTGAAAACAATGCATGTAACCGAAAGGTCTGGTCAAGAATTAATATGAAAAGGATATTCTAAATTTAATTTAATGTGGTATATTAAAACACTTTCTACAATTACTCCAGGATTAAAATCTAAAAACAAAAAGTATATTTTTATATGAAAGGAATTGAAGATCTGAGTTGGATGATGCCATGCTGAGGCAAATATCTTCTTGGTTTTTGCAGTTAGTACTAAATCCTCCTCTTTCCCACACACCTACTCCAGCCCCTGCCCCCCTGCCTATCAATGTTTTCTTCTACCGCAACCACAAACACAGAACAGAGTCCAAATTCAATCAGGCCAAAAGCTCTGGGATTTAAATCTATGTTGTAGAAATTAGAAAGTCCCATATAAAAATGTAAATAATCCACAGAGTGGTAATTACATACAAGGAATTAGTTACTGATAGAGAATAGTGCTTGAAAGGTAGAAATCTGTGAAAATGTATAGAATGAGAAAATATAAAATGAGGAGAAAGTAAGAAGAAAAATAAATCCCTTTCTATAGCCAGTACTATATACCTGTAATGTTTCTTAAAACATTATGATTTTTCACTGTTTATCACAAAATTTTTTCTATTTTACTTTTACCTTTTTATTTTGAAATATTTTCAGACTTATAGAAACGTCACAAACATTATATCTAGTGTTTTTCTATACACTTCACAGTGCTTCCCCTAATATTAACATATTTATAATCACTGTACAATTATCAAAACCAAGAAATTAACATTAGTAGAACATTATTAACTAATCTACAGTCCATGTTTGAATTTCACCACTTTTATCACTAACATTCTATTTCTAGTCCAAGACCCAAAAAGGCTCCCATATTTCATTTAATTACATCTCCCATTATGGGACTTTTTTCATTCTAGTTATGACTAGTGGATTTTTTCTTTACTATTTATATATAAGCCAAATCATGATGCTTTCTATAATGTGTTAATATACACAGGTCGGGATATTATTGCTTAAATGAAATACAATGAATTATATTCCCTGTTCAAGTCAGGAATACTCTAAGTATAGCTTTTACAAACATTGTTTCTTTTATCAATGAGATGTTTTTAAGAGAAGTACAAACATTTAAATGACCCATGTAGTATAGAATAGCAAATAACCATATTATTAATGTCAGTTTTATAATAAAACACAAGAGGTACCAAGAAATACAATAAAAGACAATTTAAAGATGAAACAAATAGTATTTGGACATAGGACATACAAATTCTTTCTTTGTTTCTAATAATTTGGATTGAACTCAAAGAGTATTATTTTATTTATTACCTATTAAGTCATTACATCTCTCCCTCTGAATATGTTTTTAACTGTGGCTTAATTAAATAGAAACTTTCAAATAGCATTTTTATACTTATTTTCTTTCAAGATATCAATTCAGTACCTTTGCCCAACAAATATCATTGGTGTTAGGCCATTTGACAAAGACATCTTTCTCTTGTCCTCTTTCAAAGGCAGGGTAAGGCTTCGTTTCATTTCCTGAAATTGCTGGATCCTAAAATTAAAATGAAATACAATCCAGGTAACTATGGTATAAAAGTATAGCCACTCTAGTAGCTGTTATAAAATGTTACAATTTTCCATTATTAGATTATTATTATATTGTATTCTCACATGGACTGACAAAGGGACTGATGGCATAAACTTTTTTTGTTCTAGATTGTCTTCTAAATTCCCTAGAAGGAAAATTTAAGAACTTTTGAAAATGTATTAGCTATGATTTCAAGCAAGATTATAGGTGTTTTTCGCTTTGTTTTTATATCTCCGTGGGATTTCTGGCTACCTACCTTGCTTTCTGTAAGATATTGATGAAATATTCTTCCCACTGAATCACTAACTTTTTAAAATAAATTTATTTACTTTTGGCTGCGTTGGGTCTTTGTTGCTGCGCGCAGGCTTTCCCTACTTGTGACAAGCGGGGGCTACTCTTTCTTGCGGTGCGCCGGCTTCTCAGTGTGATGGCTTCTCTTGTTGTGGAGCACGGGCTCTAGGCAGGCGGGCTTCAGTAATTGTGGCACATATGCTCAGTGTAGTTGTGGCTCGCGGGCTCTAGAGCACAGGCTCAGTAGTTGTGGCGCACAGGCTTAGTTGCTCCGTGGCATGTGGGGTCTTCCCGGACCACGGCTCAAACCCGTGTCCCCTGCATTGGCAGTCGGATTCTTAACCACTGTGCCACCAGGGAAGCCCCTGAATCACTACATGACAAGCATAAGAAGTAGCCCCAGAGAATAAGTTGAGAATTGTATAGGAATAGAAATTCCATCATCACGTTGTGATAGTGTCTGTAAATTGAGACCAGTCTGTAGCTTGGGTGATTACTAGAAAACAAACTGCCTTTGATCCCCAGCTTTATTTAGTCTTAAATCTCTAAGGATACACCTAAGAATGAAGGTAGCCTGTGGCAGCCATGTAAATGAAATGAAGTGTTAAAGGAAGAAAGATTTAGACTTGGGAGTAAAATCTAAAATTATATACTTCATATTTTGAAACACCTTTTCCTTCCTCATTCAGGAGAGAAATCTTAACACAACTAAGATAATAAGGCCCAGATAGAATGTAAAATACAAACACTGACCAGGACAATAATGTATCTCATCCCCTCACTTCTTATTTTGTCAACAAACTGAGGAAGGTCATGGAATTCTTCATCAATCGTAAAGTCTAGTTGCCTTTCCATGTAATCAATGTCTGTGTAATGAACATCCTGAAAGATACAAGAATTTTAGTGGGGTAAGATTCAATAGAGGGAGTTTGTCACATTCTATTATACTTATGAAAGTAATAGCAATATGAAAGTTTCAATTCCTAAGAGAATTAATCAAGTAATGTAATGTTCAAGAAATAAAAGTAGCATGTATAGATGCAAAATATTCTAAGAGCAAGTTCGTGTAAGTGCTCTGTTTTGTTAACAGTTCATTAAATAGTAATTTTGATTTAGAAGTACAAATTCTTTCAGATCAGTGTCTTTTGTTATATAATTTCCAAAGGAAATAGGAAGACACAGGAGTAAAAGACTTACGAGGTTATGAAATTATATTAAATGGCAATTTGGAATTTTGTACAATATATAGAAATAGGTATTGCTCTATTTCTGGAAACACAAAGCAAATATGGGATAATTTCAAATAATTCTAGTATTGCCAAAGGGGAAGAAAGAATTATTCGTAAATCCATCAATAATTATAAAATTATTCTTTTATTATCCACCAGTCATTTTTGAAATAACAGCCCAAGCTTAAATAAGCAAAATACTGTTTATGAGTAGGTATTTACAAATATATTTAAAGTAATAAATGCTTATGAATCTTTAATTTAGGCCTAAATAACATTTAAAAAAATTATTTTCTATTAATAGACAATTTCTTCTTCTAGGTGTTATAAAAATATGGCTAGCATAGTAGACCTAATAATGAAAAAATCTCCTTTTTAAAACATTTTTTTCACTTGTGTATTGCTACATCATCAACCTAAACAATTAATTTCCCTATAATAATGTATTCAGGAACCATATATTGGATTCTACTATAGGTACTGATGTCTTATAAATGAGGTCCTTCTTACTCTGCTTAGAATGAGTTCTTATATACAAAGCATTCTATATTTCAATGTTTAAATGTTACCAGGAGGATCCCTGAGATTCCTTAATCTTCCTAAAAAATAAAAATCACAGGAAGTGATTATTTCTGGATACTTAAGAATATTTAGTTTCCCAAACACTGAGGGAAGAAGATATTCTGCAAGTCCACTAATTCTGTATGCCAATATGACAACTATTGTCTATTCCATGGCAAAAATCATTGTTTCACCTCGAATTCTTTTTCTGTAATTTATCACATTAGTTGATGAAATAGGTTCCTATGGACTCTTACTCTCATTTAATGAGAAGAGAAGAAATGTGTTTGACTACCTATGAGACCCAAAGCTTCTGAGAGAAAAGCAAGTGCACAGTGACTTGTTTAGTACAACTCACAGTCATGGAACAGGTGAGAAAGAAGGAAAAGGAATGGTATTATCCCTTTACTTTATCCATCTGATAAAGACTACTAATAAAACTAATATCCAATTCATTTGGTGCTACTAACAAGCACTGATTTTTGCCAAATGCTTAAAATAATTTTAAAGTATATGTGTTTATTTAATTCTGCTTTTATAGATGACATATTTAACACCGTTTTAAAAATTGATATACATACATAGGGGATCTGAGCAGCCACCATGCCATTATATACTTCTTCAACTTGTGAAGTATTTCTATACCCATAAAGACATAACTGGAATCCCAAAGCCCAATAAGGTGGCATGACTGGTTGGCCAATTACCTTTGAAAAAAAAAATTATTTGTGAACAAAGAGAAATACTTTATATTATAAAAAAACTTTATTTTTTTTTAAATGTGCAATCATACTCTATGGTATTGCTTTGTTGTGACTTCTGGAGATGGGCCCAAAAACATATAAAAGTCCAAGATTCCTCCAATTATGCGATATGTTAGAGCAGGAGTTGGTTGAAATGTAACATCTGGAAGTCCAAAATATGATTACATTTTTATCTATGTTATTATTTTATTAAAGTCACATAAAATATGATAAACTAAAAAAAATTGTTTTACCCATTGCATTGCTGTTAAGTAAGAGAACTCCATGAGCATGGCTCTCATCTTCCAGAGCCATGTAATAGGGATGAAATCCATAGGAATTAAGTTTATACTAAAATTAAAAAAAAACATAATATATATTTAAATAATAGAATGTGAATTTTGTAAATGTAATATTTAAATTCACTCTACGATTGAACCTAGGAATTTAAATGTTCCTTCATTGCACATATAAACTATGATTGAATTAAACACTTTTTTTAGAAAATAATTTATTATTTGAAGTGTTACTGCATTAGAGAATGCGAATGAATATACAAATGTGTAACACTCACAAATACTGCCACATTAACTTATGTAAAAAACCATTGGTTTTAGAATAGTTGGGTTTCTTTTCACAGGTTATGTGCCTTAATTTATTTATAAATTTGTACTTTTTTAATAATAGAATGTTCTATAAATGATTAAACTGATCAAAGTACTCAAACTCCTTAAGTACTTAATGTGATAATATTTAAGTTTATATAATATTTTGTATAATATTTTAAACAATAATATGTTGTTTATATACAAAGCATTTTAATTTCATTTTCAGCTAGATCTTTTCATTTTTCAGAATAGAAAATCTATACTCAGGGTCATGAAATATCTTGTCAAGGTTACAAAACTTACAAGTTGATGATCTCTAATCAAATTGATATCATTGACACACACTGAATCCCAGTAACTGATTAGCATGTGAAAAAAAATTTATATATTGAGAATCAAGGTTATATTAACCTAATAATGCCAATACTAATGTTGAAGGTTTTTTTTGGCCCTACCGCGGGGCATGTGGGATCTTACTTCCCAGACCAGGGGATTGAACCCATGCCCTGCAGTAGGAGCGTGGAGTCTTAACCACTGGGCTGCCAAGGAAGTCCCTGAAGGATCTTAAAGAGGTAAATTTTGGTAGAACATATTCTTTCAAGTGGAATAAATGAAAAACAACCTTCATAAATCTGAACTATTGTGATACAAATAAAAGTTGTATGAGCACCTAACAATAAAAAGCAGTTATGACATTATACACATTTATAATCTCATACTGAATATATCCTTTAAGTTCACAACACATGTGAAAAATGGAAATGAGCTAGTATTTTTATTAAAATGTATTTTCCATTATATGTTTAGAAAAATTATAGTTTATATCAGTTGTGCAATGTATTAAATATTCATGAAATGTACACTATTAATAAGAGAAAACATTGGGAAAAGTGATATGAACATATAAAAACATTTTCTAAAGCTGTAACTTGCAATATAACCTCATAAAAATGCACAACTGCAGCTTAGGGTAACAAAGGAAAAAGCATCAAATCTTTATCTAAGGAGTAGAAAAAAATTTCAAGGAGAAGCCAGTTATTTTCTAAAAGCTGAAAGTAAACATGTATTTGACAGGGAATTATGAATCTGAATGTTCTTTCTATGCAGTTGAGAGGGTAAGGAATTGGGTCACAACCTCACTTCTCTCTGTAGTCAATGATGTTATCCATTTGATCCTCTACTTTGACCTGTAATTTATGGTGACTTTTCATTTGTTTTTCAGAAAATCACTCTAGCAGCTCTTGGGATCTCTAGCCCCCTTTCATTGCTTCAATATTGAAGTACAGGCCTACAAAGAAGTGGCTGGGGTCTGAATCATGGTCTTAGTTGCCACTTGGGGTAGTCAAATATTGGTACCTACACCAGGTGGTTGGTCTCTTGTGAACATTCCCCAAGTATGCCAGTTCAGATCTCGCTTAAATGCTGTGGGTTCCACTTCCCCAAAACCATATATATATTCTGATGGTAGGCGTGTAGATATTTGAATGAACTGGCTGTTAAAAGCAAATCCAGGAAGGCGAGAATCCCAACTGAAAACAAAAGAAAACAATTTTATTCCTGTATACACATACAAAAAGTATCACAAATAATAATGGTAATTTTTTCTTAGGTGATATAAAAATCAATTGTATTTTTCTCTATAGGCCTTATCATACCCAGACACAAATGGAACTAGATAATTTTTCCAACACATTTTTTTGGCTAAGTTAAGGAATATCTGAAATATGTTTCATATATTCATATATTCATAATCATATTATGGCTACGTTTGTCTTTAGACATATATTACTTTTTAAAATAAAATTAATATAAAGTTATCAGTAATATATGACCTAGAAGTAATATATGTCCTAGGAATTGAAAGTCCTTTATTGTCTTGTTCCCTTAAGATAATCAGTAAATTTTTACTACATATAGAATAAAAATAAATCAATATCAAAATAAACTATAAGATATAATGGATATTTTAATTCTAAACTCTCTCTATTACTATTCTCAATCATTTTCTTATTCTTTTGTTTTGTATTTATAAAAACATGTGTTTATGAAGAAATCCAGAAGAAATGTGTTACAGAGAATGTCATTTGCAAGAAGATAAAAGAAGAGAAAAGAAAGTTGGCAGGGAAAGGAAACATAAGTATTAAAAAGAATTTGAGACATATTCAAATTTTTATATTAATGATTTTGGAAAAGTATTTACTAAAGAATAATGCTTCCTGAATAACAATAAATAATGCCTCTGCATCAGGAATTTTCTACAAAATTATTTTGCTTCTTATCCTTTGGAACAAAACTATTATCATAACAACAAAATTTTAAAACCATATAAACATAATTTTCTTCATTATTTGTATCCATACTGACAATACCTGAACACATCGTAACAGCATCTTGTAAAGGATAGCAGGGCAAGCTTAAATTACATAGAAGTATCTTTTAATACACTGTAGTTCATAGAGCTTTTTACCAAATAAATGTAATATTTTAAAATTTATATTTATTCATTAGACATAAAAACATATCTATATGTGTATATCTTAATTTCCTTTCATTAATTCCTGGCAAAGATAATATTAACTTTATCAAATTCCAGGACCAAAAAATGCCAATTTCAATAGTTCTAATAAAATATTTACATAACACATTTCCAACTACTTATTTTGACAACACTCATCATGCTTTTCAATAGGAGTCTTGGTTTTGGTTCTCAACTTGATTAGAAGAATGGGTCTGATATTTAATAATGAAATTCATCACATCCAAAGTGTAAATAAAATTTTACACCAACTGTTAATGGTTTGCTAGCTTTAGTTTTTAAATGTTAAAATAAGCCAAATTATTTAATACATACACCTAAAACCATTTTTGGTGTGATGACATGCTAGCACAGTGAAAATATCCTTCATATCAAATAACTGAATCACTTACATAACTCTTCCTGTGCTTCTCCTTCGAATCTGGATGCCAAAAGGATTTTCCTTGATTTCAACATCATAAAGTCTATTTTCATAAGTACTTGTCGGTGTAGCTGGAATGTTTAATGGTACTGGAACTTCATATCTCTTATTTTGGGGGTCATAAATCTATTACAGAGAAATAATGAAAACAGATATATTTTGTTCTTATTGCCAACATATTAGGTACATATCATTAAATAATTTAAATAATGGTTCAAACAAGAATATTTAGAATTCTTATCATAATTCCTAATTTTGTATCCATGGCCCATATATCTATAAAGAATTCCATACACATACATAGATATGTAATGGACTCAAATTATGTACTATATTTTACCTGTTTTAATGTTTTATAATTCATTTTTCCATACAATGAGAAATCTTTAAAAAGAGAACTTTAAAGTTAAATATTCACTTATATGCGTACACAAAATTATTTATCACCTCATGGTTAGACAAAGTTGTTTGAATTTTTTTGCCTTATGTATGATCTTACAATGAATATTAACGCTAATTTATCTTCATTCATGTCTTTATTTCCTCAGTACATTACTTATAAGTGATAGTATTAGGTCAGAGTATTCTAACATTTGTAGGATCCTTGATAAACTATTGGTAAACTGTTTTCCAGAATTAGTGTACTAATTAATAAAATTAATTAATTAAAATTAATTAATTAAAATTAATCACTAAAATGTGTACTCTAATACTATTATATGTTAAACTAAAAAGCATTTATTTCTCAAACTGTCATTTATTTCCTTGCTATGAGGATAAACCATTTTCTACATGATTATTCAACATTTAGCTTTCCCATTCTTTGTATTTGCCTTTAGTTCCTTTTATTTTTAATGAGTATAAGTACTTTAATATTTTATTTAAAATTTTATTTCTTCTTCTGTTAAATGTCTGCTGTGAGGTCTTAATATTTTTCTTGACTGTATGAGTTGAAATTGCTTTCCATTTGTCATATATGAGTCAGTACTATTTCTAATAGTTTTCTTAATGGATTCCCTTGGAGCTCTTAAGTAAAAAATAATTGCTAAGTGTAACTATTGAAAGAAATTATCGCTTTTGTATTTCTTATTGCATTGGCCAGAAAATTCAGATCACTGTTTAAAAAGAAATAATGGAAACAGTAAGCATCCTATTGTGTTTATTTTTTGTTTTGTTTATTTTAATGGGACAACCAACATAGTCCAATTCTAAGTGATTTATCAATTTTTCAAGAATTAAATAATTAAAAAATCACCACTATATGTTTAATTATTCACAAAGTTAGCAAAAACAAAAAAAATTATTTATTGTTCATCTAGCTATGAGCTCTGTAGGAAAAAAAAAGCTTCACTTTATAGAATCAAAATGTCATCAACCCAATTAATAATCCTTAGTATTACATGAAAAATCCAAGCACCAAATCTATTTAAAATCTGTCTTGAGAGATGAATCATGCATTGAGATAGTTTATATTAAACATACCTTAAACTGCAGCATATCATCTTTATGATATTTCACCTCCACATGAAGAGTTGGGATGGGATCAGAAGGTAGCTTTATTCGAGCTTTTACAGTATTCAGCTGGAGGTCAGCTGTTATACCCACTGATGAGTAATGAGTTGACTGGACTAAGTAAGAGTTGTCTTCTTTAGGAAAGTAACACTCAGGTGCTTTGGATCCTAAAGGAGCCTAAAAACAAGAAAAGTTCATTGTCAGAAATTGTAAGCATTGTAATATTTTTTTAAAAAATAAGGTAGACATGTTAATCACACGTTGTATGATTTACAAATGTTATTGTTTAATACTAAAATGAAATTGCAGTCATAGCACAAAATATCTATTAGGCAACATGGCAACCATGTACTAAAATGTTTAGAATATTTATATTTTGACTCTAAAGATAGACAGGTAGAGCAGAACAATCAAATGCCATAGTTTTTCAATTCAGAATATAGATGATTGTGTTGTCTCTGAAAATAATTAAGTTTATTACTCATAACTTTTGATCCCAAGCTTGTTTTTACACATCTTATTGATTACTGCCTTTTTGTGTGTGTAAAATGACTCTACAATAACCCTCAGAGTGGCATGAATTTAAAGTTCTTTTCTTTTACTTATAATCAAAGTATATTATTCCTTATTTCATGACTGGTCTTTCTATTGGTTAATTACATCCTGACCAGTATTATAATAGGAACTGCGGCCAAAGATCAGGGCTAATTGGTTTGTATAGGGGTGGAAGCTAAGACCTCAGAAAAAGAATGAAACACTATGGCATTGATGGCTAGTTGCATTACCACAATCCATTCTCCCATCTTTCTTATTAAATTAATATATTGTTGGAAGAAGAAATGTGCCCATCTATATTTCCCAGTCTCTTTTGAGGAAGTTGTATGTGACCCCCCCCAAATCTCCTTAAAAGTAAAGGATATAAGCTGATTAAATTAGGGTATCCTTTGCTCTTCCACCTTCCAGGCCTGGAATGCATATGTAATTGTATAATAAAACTTTGTGGATGAAAGACAAATGATAAATAGGGGACATTGACAACATTTAGATACCAGAATATTAGGCCTGGGATTTTTTCTGTAATAGAAAAATAAATCCTGTCTTGTTTAACCAAATCAGATTTTAGGTCTCTGATACTTTCAGCTTCAGGCAATCCTTAACTGATAGGAATACTTCAGTACTCATTCCAAAGGCATGGAATCGAGTGCCAATGGAACCAGGAAAATGATTGACTTTAGAAAACGACTTTAGAAAGTCTGTATATGTCTGCTTCATAGCTATCTTTCTACCCAGTATCACTTTCCCTTTATCATTTTATGTGTTCTCATTTATCTTTCTTGGTAGTTTATCAGCATTGTTATTTTTTGTAGTTAGGATGAAAATAATCTTGTGATTTAATTTATGGAAACTGTATAAATCCCATCTAAACCACCCCTTTTCATATAATCTCACTCCCTATGTCCCTCACTTGCTTTCTTATACTCAGTTGCAAAACAACAATGCTGGAAAAATAACCTATCCTCTACATTCTCAGTGCCTACAATTGTGTGGCTGAATGGCTTGAAAAATGCACACAATCATGTAGACTGCTCTCCCTTTATATAATCATGAAAGTGAGAGTGGGTCCAAAAGATCAATCATACTATATATGCCTAGTTCACTCACTATCATACTGCCCTGAAAAATATTTTCCTTTTTTCTCCAGTCACAAAAACCCTCCCTATTCTCATCATCTCCTAATGATTTTCGTTAGTATGGAAAGGAAAGCAATTGGGAGAAAAATCAGAATGAAACACCACCACTACCCACCACCTCTTCACCTCCTGTTACAAAATATGTATGGTCTACGCTTCTATCTAAGGTGAACCATTTCATTCGTGCACCCAATCCCATGCCTCCTTGCCAAAGAAGACATTTCTCCTGCAATTCTCAATTCTCTGTCCTGCATCACTAATATTCCACTTATTATAGGTTATTCTCAATGGCATAAACCAATTTGATTTCTCCCATCTTAAAAGAAACTGTCACCTCACTCATTTCTCCAATTACTGCTTTATTTTTTTATGCTCTACTTAGAGCAAAATATAAAAGGTTCACCATATTCACTATCTCTAGTTTGTCTCTTCATTCTTACTGGAATCTCATTCTCACTCTGACCAGGCTTTAACTCCCAGCACTCTATCAGTATTTCTCTTGCAATAGTTACCAAAGACTTCCATGCTGCCAAATCCATACTTCAGTTTCTAGTTTTTATTTTACTGATTTATAAGTATAATTTGCACAGTTGATAATTTTCTCTGTCTTGAAACGTCTTGTTCACTTGGCTGACAGGAAGCAACATTTTCTTTGTTTTCAACCTACTTCTTTTACAATTCATTCTCAGTCTCTTTTCTGGTTCCTTATCATTTCCCTGAGTCTAAATGTTGGATGATTCAGGGTTTAGTTTTTGACCTTTTCCCTTTTCTAGTCAAGCTCATTCCTTTGATGATGCCCTCTCATCACATGATTTTAAACACTGTATATATGCTGACTCTAAATTTTAGATCTTACCAATGACATAAAATTTTCAATTTCATTAGTTTACATCTCACAATTGGAAAACTGCACTTGGATTTGTATTGAGTACCTCAACCTTAATTTGTCTAAATCTTAACTCTTCCCCTCCATGTTCGTTTCTGCACAGTTTTGTCAATCTTTGTTACTATCAAATTTCTTTTTTCCAGCTGTTTAAACCAAAAACTTGAAGTCATTTTTACTCTTCTCTCATATTCTATATCCAATCAAGGAACAACACTTTTTGGCTTTATCTTAAAAATATGCAGAAAAGTCAAACACTTATTACTAATTCTACCATTACCACTGTGGCTCAATCTACCAATATTTTATTTTGATTACTGTAACAGCCTCTTTCCTGGTCTCCCTGCCTTATTCTTCTAACAGTCTGTTCTCAACACAGAAGCAATTATGGTCCTATTAAGATGGAAATTTAATCTTCTCATTCATCTTTTCAAAACTCTTCAGAAGTATTCTATCTCGGAGTAAAAATCTTAATCCTAAAAATGTTCTAAGTAATTGATCTACATTATTTGTTCCCATATGTCTATAATTTCATCTTCTGCTGTTCTTCCCTTCACTCATTCTGTTTCAGACACGATGGCCTCCTTGCTGTTTGTGGACTATACCAGGTACATTCTTACTTCAGATGTACTTCAGGTTGATGTATTTTCTTTCTGGAATATTATTCCTTCCTTTCTTTCTTTCAACTTTTTTAACCAACACCACCTTCTCAAAGAAACCTTCTGTGTACAATCATTAAAGTAACACCACTGTCATTCTCCACTGCTCCGTCTCCTTTTCTGCTTTATTGTTCTCCATAATACTTATCTAACATAAAACATAATTTTTTAGGTTATCTGTTTGTTTTCCCACACTAGAATATAAACTCTATCAGGGAAGAGGGTTTTGTTTATTTTCTTAATCTAAAACAGTGCCTAGAACATAGTAGTTCTCAAGTATTTGTTAAATGAATCAATGAATAAACAGGATGGTCTAAAGAAACATAAATTTTCTAAATCATCATATTTAATGGACTTCTAATGTTAACGCTTCACTTGTTTGACTTAAAAATCTATGAGGTGTTGAATACTAATATAGTAATGGGAAAAATAAAGTTTTCACATTTTCTTATTAGAAGTTATTGGAGCTTTAGTACCCATCATTTATGTTAATTTTTAAAACTTTTATATTGGAGTATAGTTGATTAACAAGGTTGTGTTAGTTTCAGGTGATAATGAGAGTAAGTGACCATGCACTGAATGCAACGGAGAATGGGTATGGATTTGAATGAAGAGCTGCAATTTAAAAAGAAGATTTTGGAGGCATATTGGAAAGATACTTCACTATTTGGCTTTTATTGATTTCATTATCTTTTCTCTTCCTCACTTCTTTTCTTCAATTCTTCCATAAACTTTCGTAGTGGTAAAGATTATGCTACTTTATCAAGCAATGAGAGGAATGAGGGCCATTTCTCTGGTGGCAGAGATTCTATATATTCCCTCATATAAGTGCAGACATTTCTGGGAAGTTGCTGGCAGATGTGTCTAGACTCTTCTCAGTGTTATAACACATGCATTTAATTTATTTATTATATGAAATAATTTCTTTTTTTGCTGACAAAACCCAATGATGTAACCAAAAGTTCAGAATTTAAAAAATAAAACAAGTGTAGCAAGAGGGGACTTTTCCCATATCCCTTTCTGTAAAAACGTCTACTATCAATGACCATCATTGTTGTTGAAAGTTTTTTTTTAATTAATTTATTTTATTTATTTATTTTTGGCTGCATTGGATCTTTGTTGCTGCACGCTGGCTTTCTGTAGTTGCAGCGAGTGGGGGCTACTCTTCCCTATGGTGTGCAGTCTTCTCATTGTGGTGGCCTCTCCCATTGAGAGCACAGGATCTAGGTGTGCAGGCCCCAGTAGTTGTGGCATGCAGGCTCAGTAGTTGTGGCTCCCAGACTCTAGAGCACAGGATCAGCAGTTGTGGCGCACGGGCCTAGCTACTCCACGGCATGTGGGATCTTCCAGGGCCAGAGGTCGAACCAGTGTGCCCTGCATTGGCAGGAGGATTCCTAACCACTGCACCACCAGGGAAGCCCTGTTCTTGAAAGTCTGACCAAAATTACTGGCAGAAATTGTCACCTCTTAGTGGAACAGATACAGCCCATCAATCAATTTCAGAAATTTTAATAACTTGAGACAATGCTTTTGAAAGACTGCTCCCTACTGGCATAATACCTTGCTCAATTAAGCTAGTCAGCCACAACTAACATCTAACAGAGTGCAACAAATAGAGTTCTAGTTTATTAAATAAAGTAACACTATCCAAAATGCCTGGAAAGCAACTTACACGTCCATTTAGTCTGGAATTTATTAAATTATGTCTTTGGAGAATTAATTAAGATAAAGATAAATTATCTATTAGAAGTCCTAATTTCAAATTCCAAATGCTTCTCTAGCTGAATTTAGTTTATATGCTGTAGAATTAAAATTATAATATGTATGGTTTACTTTGAAATGTTTATGTGAAAGCCATATCATGAATAATTAAAATTCTTATTACCGTTTCCCATAAGCAGCCACGTTCTTCACAGCGTTGTTTAGTTGCAGTGTCTGCATCTGGATAACAAGTAAACTTTTCAGCTTCCAAGAAAGTTTGATCCCATTGAACAGTAAAGTTTCTTCCAAGGTTAAACATGAGATTGTAAATTAGTAGATTCTTTGAAGAGAAAGAAAACATTAAAATATTTCTGACCACTGGACAATTTAAAAATACTTAACATTTTAAAAATGCAGCAACCCCACAGCAATTCTTCAAATCAAATCATTAATAATTTTAATATAATACTAAAAGAAAGAATAGAAAAGAGAAAAGATGGCATGCCACTGAAATAGCTAGAATCACAAGACAGTACTCAAAACTATAAGAAATTATAAAATACTGATGGAAAACATTATCTTTAAATCCAGATGTGTTCAATTATCAGTTCTGATACTTAATGCTCATGAATCTGGGGAAATTATCTACCCTGTTTTATCTTCAATTTCCTCCCCCTGTAAAATGGGGATAATGAATAAATTATCTGTGAAATTTAAAACACCTAGCATAATGCTTGGGGCATACCAGGTATGAAATAAATATTAGTTCCCTCAAGGAAGAAAAAGGCAAGAAAATGTTGACCACTTTGATTGATTTGGAGGCTCCCAGAGTCAGAGGAGGGGAATATTATTTATTTATTTTCCTAATTTTATCCACTGCTTATAATATTTGAGGGACAAGTTACAGAGGAGATAACATGGTATTATGCAAAAAGAAAAAAAAGTGAAATGATAGTGTCCAAGCACAGGAGAATTAGAAAGATGTATCTACAAGTGTCTTTGTAAATATTCATATTAGCATAAAAATAGAAACAGATATAAACTGGGATTGTAAAAACATATAATAAAACAATTTTGTATTATACCCACTTGATAATCTTTGTTAGAGTCATAAAGTTCTCAATAAGCCTGTATTATTTAAATGTATATTGATTAGTTCTTACAGTCCTAGGAATATATACATTATAGTGTATTTACTAATAAAAATAATTAACCAATACATATTTTTATGGAAATTCCTAAGTGAAAAAGTCTGGGCCAGAGGGCTTAGAAGCTAGACAAAAGTCCTCTAAGAAAATGTCCTACATCTCAATTTAGAAGTTATGCTAACATTACTAATATTTAGGAATATAGGAATGGTAGAAATGTAAATGCCAATAAAAATCACTTCCATGTTTTAAATTATTTTTGTCTAACATTTTCAATAATTAATTTTTTACCTGAACCAACATTATGATTAAATATGACATTTTACATATGAGGAAGCTGAGATAACGAGAGATTAATTGTGTTTAAATGCACAGACTGCAGGGCTGGAATTTGAGCCCAATTCTGTTACTCCCTTTCCCTCTCTAGTACACTTGTTAAACAAGGCAAGAACGAGGATAAGAAAGGGACTACTAGAAGGGGAGACTGTAAACAAAAATTTGAAAGAGAAGTACAAGATATATTGAGGACAAAGGGAGTTCATGAAAGGAGAAGTAGAGAGAATTGAAGAAATGGATTCAATCATTATCTTAAGAAGTCTTAAATGAAAGGTAAAACTTTTAGTTTCTTTATCGTATGCAGTAAGTAAGAGTTCAGGGTAGGAGAATGGTATCAGAAAAAATATTAGAAAAGCATACATAAGTGATATCCAAGAAAAAATTAAATAGAGAGGGAGAAGTAGTATCAATTCACCTTAAGGTTGATATCTCAACATAAATTGAGATAAACTAAAATGGAATATTGCCAGCAAAAGGAAAGAAAAGAAAGATATGTAATGAAGAAAAAAAAATCACAAAACCAAGAGGCTGAATGGTTATATAATGTTAAATATGAGAGTATGTGATAACTAAAATATATTAAGATTGTATTTACCTGGTTGGAAGTATCATAAGTGAAATTGTAGTGAGCTCTCATTGGTTGATTATCTTCCATCACTGAAACTTCTGTAACAGTGTCTATCAACCCAAGGATTTTTATAGTCTCAAATGCTAAAGTGGTTCCTTCCTGGTATGACGAATGTGTGCATATAATATCTAATTTGTTCTGAAAAATGTATATAATATTATATATCAAGCAGAAGGTCATTAGATACAAATCAGAAATAACAAGTGTATTTATATTGATTAAATCTTATAGTTCTAAAAATGTATAAATTATAGTGTATTTACTAAATAAAAATAATTAACCAATACATATTTTATGAAAATTGCTAAGTGAAAAACTCTAGACAAGAGAGCTTAGGAATTAGCCAAAATTCTAATAAAATGTTCTACATCTCACATAATTTAGAATTTATTTATGCTGATAATACTAATAATTTAGTATTAAATTATAGCATTATTTGGTATTTAATAATATAGTATAATAAGAAAAGAACCAATCATCTATCCCTCCATTCCCAACAGCTCTTCACATCAAAGTACCCTATATAAATACACTTATTAGTAACTCTTTAAAATTGTTTTTTATACATGCTGTAAAATTATTTTCAGAGAAAAATTATGCATGATGCAAATCATGTATCTTCCATCTCATTCTCTTCATTGGTGAAGAATAAATTATCTTTGGCAAAAAAGAATATATGAAGAAATCTAACTTCTACAAAAAGCATTGCTACTAATTATTCAAAATTTAATCTTGTGCATAGCTTTTTCATTTTCACCCCAAATCCATGATAGTCACTGCTATGATTGGTATACTAAAACATTTTCAAATATGTTGAGATTTTTTGCCCAGGACATATTCCTTAAAACAGACATAATGCTACAAGAAGTCTGAAGATTTTTGTGCATCAATTTCATCAACAGAAACTCATCTATTACATTGAAATATAAAAATTTAAGGTAATTCATATATAATTTAATAATTTAAATTGAACAATTTATTTTGTTTCTTTCCACTGATTTCTGGAGAGAAATGTAACATCATTCCAAGAAATGGCACAATCTAGACATTAACAAGGTATTATATTTAGCTATGTGTTCAAGGAGAATGCTTACATTAGAAACTGAAAATGCATATAAAATGTAGTTGCTATTTTGGATGGTATCTGAAATGGTGAAAAAAAAAGTTATCAGATCAAAATGTAATGTTAAATTCTGTTTTATTTTTACAGTTAGACAACACAGGGAATTTTTAAAAAATAGATATTATTTATTAATGAAGCAAATTAAACAGATTATTCTTTTAAATTAAGGTTCTTAATTATTTTTAAATGAAATTATTTTGGTCGTTTATTTTCCCAGGAAGTAAGGTAATGAATGCATCTTTGCCAAGTTTGATTTTTCAAAGACTTCTAAAATAGTTCTGGAAATTCAGAGAGCACAAAACTTGTAGTAAAATATATATAATTATAACTATTTTTTGAATGATATTTTATCTCTTTTTAGTAACCTGTATAACATTCAGTTTATTTTGGGAAGCCATGGCACACCACAATTTTGGTTTGTATCTTTCAACATGTTTTTTCATTATTTGAAGAATGAGTGAATGTGGAGACGTTAAAGTTTCAAATAAACTTTAATGAGAAAAATTGAAGAAAACAATTATTTTCTGCATCATATATGTAACAATGTAACATAACTTTTTATCAACATGTTTCTTTAACAGGAAACTAAAGATTATAACTAAAATAATTAGGAAGAAACAGAGTAGAAAATGTAAAGGGAATACTAGGATTTATATACAATACTTTGAATAACATTAATTTACTTAAAATTTTAATCCTAGGAAATAAAAATAGAATCAGAACCCGAACTGAAGGTCGTTTTATTGTCTTGTGTTTGATTGATTATTCAGAAAATTTTGATTTTAACTTTTTAACACACTTCAGTATATAGATATCATATTAAATGACTGACTAAATCATAACTCCATATTTTTAACCATTTTATATGACTAAATTATCAATATAATATTTTGCAAGTAAAAAAAAGGAATGAATTTGGAACTATTTATATAATCTGAGAAATGAGAAGAACCTGAAAATCAGGTTCCACATGCTACCAATAGAG
Source organism: Physeter macrocephalus (assembly GCF_002837175.3). Taxonomy (NCBI): domain Eukaryota; kingdom Metazoa; phylum Chordata; class Mammalia; order Artiodactyla; family Physeteridae; genus Physeter; species Physeter macrocephalus. Next base: position 58,989,531 of record NC_041214.2, read on the forward strand.
GTATTATCTCAAAAACATTCTTTACCTGATGATTATGAAACAATTTATTTCTGCTGGAATCCTCTCTTTCAGAATTTCTATGTAGTAAATGCTTTGAATCTATTCTCAGGGCAGAGCTCACCCTAGTGTGTTTGACTCTAAGGTATTTGAGAAAGAGGGAGAAGGCTGGTGTGCTGGCGTAGAATGAGAAATGGAGAATGGTAGGGCACAGTTTGTGTGTGTGCATGCGTGTGTGTGTAAAATGTACAGGACATAGTGAATGCTCTAGGTCTTGGTAAAGACTGTGGCTCTTAACTGAGCAAAATGGAGAATTGATAGAGGGTTTTGAGCAGAAGTGTGATGATTTGAATCATCTTTTAAGGGGATTACTCTATCTGCTGGTTGGTAAATAGAATGTAAAAAAGGGGGATTGACAAGAGCTCTTGACCTAGAGACCAGGTAGGGAGCTATTGCAGTAATTAAAATGAAAAGTAGTGATGATAATGGTGGAGTTTATGAGACAACCAAGATCAAGGTGGAACCAAGAGAAATTCCTAGGTTGTGACAGACAAAAGTGAACTCTAAAGTTTTTGGCATCTTGTAGAGATGAAATTACCGTCAACTGACAAGGGGAAGACAATATATCTGGTGGAGCAGATATATTGTGGTAATCTACATATTCATAGGAGATAAGACTTAAAAAAGAACAGAATTTTTTTTCATAGGTTCCATATTTTCAAAACTGTAAGAGAGCACACCAATACATAGGCTATTTCTTGGGGTTAATTTAGAGATATTTGGATGTTTCATATACTATATACAAAGGCATATAGGGCATTCTTTAATATATATGAAAAGTAGTGAGCTATAATAGAAGGTAAACTATAATTTTTTTATACATACATATATAAAACACATACTTAAGAGCCTTCTATTAAAAAATGAGATTAAGAAACCTTAAATTTATGAGACTGATTGTAACTAAGTAAATTCAAAGAGATTAATTTTCTATGGCATAATTTAATATTAGCAAAAATGACTCTTTTTATTCCCTTGGTGTACTGAATTCTCAAATTTGGGTCTAATTAAATAAAAGATATTTAATAATTGAAATAAATTGTGACACATTTATATGGCAAAATCTTTATCTCAAATAATTTGACATTAAATAACTAAAGCTTTTTTTTATTGAAGTATAGTTGATTTACAATGTTTCAGGTAAAGCAAAGTGATTCAGTTATACATATATATATATACTTTTTCAAATTCTTGTCCATTATAGTTCATTAAAAGATATTGAATATAGTTCCCTGTGCTATCCATTAGGTCCTTGTTGTTTATCTATTTATATATATAGTATTGTATTTGTTAATCCCAAATTCCCAATTTATCCCTCCCCTGCTACATTAATTAACTAAAACCTTAATGTTGGTTTTATTTTACAGTAATAAAACTTTAGTTTTAACCACTATAATCATATAATATAGTTGAAAATAGGATGCAAGTTATACATCTGTGAATTTATTAACTATTTTAATTTTTATACAGTAATCTAATAAAGATATTTATATTTGTCAGACTTTTTATGATAAACCAAAAGGTAAAACCAAATATTGTAATTAAATATAATTTAAGGGCTTCCCTGGTGGCGCAGTGGTTGAGAGCCCGCCTGCCGATGCAGGGGACACGGGTTCGTGCGGCCCATGTACCGCAAAAAAAAAAAAAAAAAAAAAAAAAAAAAAAAAATATATATATATATATATATAATTTAAATACCAATGTTAAATTTCATAAAGTAACTTAAAATCTTAAGATAGATAAAAAACAGCAATTAAAAATTAAAACTTGTGACATTTTTGTGCAATTTTATAATAAAGGCAAAACTTCCCATCATTAAAATGAACATTTAAAAGCATATCAGTCTGAAACTTACCTTTAGTTTCCCCGTCATCCCAGAAAAAGTCTCCTTTTGCTGCGTTATCTTCATCTAAAGCAACTATAAGTCCTAGAGGGTTATTTCGGCTGTTCAGTAAGTTTGGGTGAATATATGATTAAAAATAAGTGTATAATAGTGAAATATCCTATAATAAATCCATTTCAACATAAGGGACTTGTAGGAGTTCTGCATTCACATGAGAACACTGATATTAATAAAATTCATGTCTATACTTATTAGTAATTTATCAATGAGAAAAATAATTCATATGCTTAGAAAATAAATGAAAGGAATAAATACAATATGGAGGGCTTCCCTGGTGGCACAGTGGTTAAGAATCTGCCTGCCAATGCAGGGAACACAGTTTCGAGCCCTGGTCTGGGAAGATCCCACATTCCGGGGAGCAACAAAGCCTGTGCACCACAAATACTGAGTCTGCTCTCTAGAGCCTGCTCTCTAGAGCCTGTGAGCCACAACTACTGAGCCCACGTGCCAAAACTATTGAAGCCTGTTCGCGTAGAGCCTGTGCTCCAAAACAAGAGAAGCCACTGCAATGAGAAGCCCACGCACCACAATGAAGAGTAGCCCCCCCACGCTCACTGCAACTAGAGAAAGCCCACGCACAGCAACGCGGACCCAACGCAGACAAAAATAAATAAATTAATTAAATTAATTAAAAAAAACACAATATGGAATTCCTTGGGGGCCAAGACACCATCAAAACTGAAACGGTATAAAAATATTTCAATTCAAACAACAAAATTAAATATATCTTATGATTGTTCAATTCAACATGTATTTGCCACATACACATTAACCCTAAATTGCAGTGTACCAAGGTTACAAAACAATGAAAAGCACTACAAAATAAAATTTTAAATGCTAAGTGGAATCTCTAATAGTCTTACAAATGAAGCTAATTCTATCATGTGAAATGAAACATGATGAATATTATTTTAGTTATATATTGCTATAGGTTTTTAAACTTAAAATGAGTCTATACAGTCCAGGTAACTGCTCTATACAGAATATATTCCTTCCAACATGCACTCATCAAAGTGTATGTTTGTCTTGTTCAATACACTCTAGAGTATAACCAATTATTTTGAGAACATAGTCATGAAACAGTTACAATATGAAAGTAATCAATTCTAGAAAACAAAAATAATTAAGTTACTAACACACATCCATTCACTCATTAATTTGTTCCTTCAACAAATATTTAGAGAAAATCAGGAACCTATTCCATAATAGGCTGACACTATTATTGGTTTGGGGACTAAAGCAGTGAAAAGTCAAGTCTGCCTTCATGGAGTTTATAGTCTGGGGGAGTAGACACACTACATACAAGAAAAAGTAAAAATATAATTCCAGATATTCTTAATGTTATGAAGAAAATACAGCAGATTAAGGAATAGATATCTATTGGGGTGTTGTAGAATATGGGGAAATGCGTAGATTCAATATGACACATTCTGTCCATGTACCCAGAATGTATGTTGCAAGATAAAGCACCAGAATTTTCAAGTTTCTGCTTTTTTTCTAAATAGTTCTAAAATTTATTCTTACTGAACGACTTAGTTTCTATCTTGTTCTTTACTTAACAGAAATATCTACCTCATTTATTAACTTAAAACGTTTTAGCTGAAAGAAAAACATTGTGACATTTATGTATTGAAAATCCAGATATGTAACAACTGACACTTTACTCAATTATATAACTTACTTAATACTTCATTTTTTATTAAGAATCAGCAATTCACTTTAATTACACATATTCTTTAGAGAATGTCAGTACATTTTGGCATAGGAAAAAAATTTCTAATCTATGCTTATTTTTTAAATCAAGAAGTTTGTAGTAATATACATAATTTGATTCTTCTTTTTATAACCATGATGGTTATATGTAAGAAGTCCTTACGTATATCAAATATCTTAGTGAAAAAACTAAGTATCAATATTTTCATACTTAGTGAAAAAACTAAGTATCAATATTTGATTCTTTATAAAAATGTGAAACATTAAAACGAATTATATTTCAGATTTCAGTTAATGCCTTTTCATTTTACCTTGCTGTTGTAGTTACAGCAGGTTGTTGAATGGGGATAATGTAACCTCCTCTAAGATGTAATCCTATTTTGTCTGCTGGAAGATACATATCAACACGTTGTCCTTTCCATGGCCTTTTTGCACCCTAATATTTGGAAGATAAAAATATTTTTTTCATTATTGTAAAGAATTTAAACCCCATTTTGCAAGAATTACACATAGAAATAGTTCTTATTATGAGAAATTCGTGTCATCTTAGTGAATATTAACATATTTTCTAACTTTTAAAGAAAACTCTTTTTCAGTTTACTGATGAAATATGGGCAAAAATAAGTTTGGTTTCACAAAAAAAATCAACATAGAGAAATCCATTTTCCCTTCTACAATAATTAACAATATTCTTAATTAGCACTATTTTTTTACTCTTTATTTTGGTTTAAAGTTAACCATGTCTCAAGAAAGAGTTTTTAAAAAATCATTTCTTCTAAAAATAAAGGGTCTGCTTAGCAAATATAAGTGCATTACAAAATACTTTCCTTTAAAATAAATATTCTCAGAAGGTCTTGGTCAATTAAAAAAAAATAGGTTGTGTGTATGAATCCTGCTACGTTGCCTTTTCAAGACTGAGATGAAAATCTTTCCCAAGCATTACAATATACCATATAAAAACAAATGTTTAAGATTAAAATACTCAATTCTTCTGGCCATAAGATGAATATGTAAAATAGGGAAATTATTAAAATAAGTTACTACTCCTTCTTAAAATTACTCGACCTTTTATTTCCACAATTTATAATGGATAACTCTTTACACTAAAGAATATAACTTCATATTAATCATGTGCAACAAAACATACTTTCTCACATGCAACAAAATGTACACCTGCACAGACTCTTCCACATTATTAAAATTTGGAATTATTATTTTTTATAATAATAACAGAACTACTGAAAAAAAGATATGCTGTGTGTTTGGAGTTAAGTTTCCATGTACAGATGTTGAGCAATATGTACTTGTGATCTATTATTATATTAAGGTTACTTACAGTTTCAAAATCATACCAAGTAGCATTAGGGATGTATGCACTCACTGTATCTGCTCCCTAAAATAGACAAGATAATTTATATATAGATATATATAGATATATATTTTTTACTTCAATATGTAATGGAAGAGAATCACATCAAATGTTAAGTTGGATTTTCATAGTGAAGTGAAAAGAAACTTCCTTTGTATTGTTATTCTCCAATATTTTCTATATATAGTAATCAAAAGGCTATTTTACTAGCTTTAGATATTATAATGTAAAATATTCCTAAAGCAAAGATGAAATGAATTTAAGTGGCAACTAAAATAATGGATACATGCATTTGTATTGCTATAATCTACATGGTAATTGTGAGTGTGAAAACATTCATTTCTGTATATTTCTGAATATAGACTTTTAAATAACAGATAAAAACCATATAACTCATTAGACTATTTTTCAACATTTTCATATGATCCACTGGTTTTCAAGTTCACCTTTATTTACAATATAGCAAAATTTCAATGTCTATGTCTACTTGAATGAGAATTCCTTGTTATTACTATAAGATTTGATTTGATTTCATAAATAAACCTTTCCTTTTCAGAAGAATACTAATTTTATACAACATTTTTCTACCCAGTACATATTATATATTTGAACAGCATAAATCTACTTAATATACTTATAATTTTTCACAATTTCTTCTGCATTTTAGAATTCAATTTAACACTTATCAGGTTGAAGCAGTCTATTGAGTAACATTTATTACCCAGATGTTTTGTAATTTAGTGTGGATTTGATTATACAAAGTTTCCATTAAAATATAAATTTATTAAAATTGTATCCTACCTGTTTCAAGACAGGGGTAATAAGTAATGAGGGGCCCCATAAGAACTGTGTGTCCTCAATCCAGCTGTTAGTATCCTCATAAAACCTAAGAACAATGACAATATTTACAATACAAAGATAAAAAATAAGTTTATCCAAATTCTTCATTTGGTTTATCTTTTAAGTTTTTCCCTGGGAATAATTATTGTCTTTAATTTTACTTATTTGATATGTCATTTTGAATCTATAGTTATTACATCCTTATGGTTCATCTGACACTCAAAAAAAGAAGGTAGAAAGGAAGGGAGAGAGGGGAGAAAAGAGGGAGAGGGGGAGAGAGGAAATTAGTTCATTTGGGACTCAAAAAAATCCATCATATATGATAATGCTCCTTTTTATCTGTAATAAACAACTCTTCTGTTTAATTCATTTTTCTCCTGTAAGATAGGTTCATAAAGTACCAGAAATATTTCATATTCTACTTTCCTCCTTTTACACTTTTTTCTTTATAAACTCCCATTTTGACTTGGATTTGAAAGGATCTTTAGTCATTTCTTGAGGAAAGTCCCTGCCTTGGTCAAGAAGTACAAAGACAAGCACAATTCATTGTTTTGTAACTATGCTATACACTATCTATAATTAGATGATTTTCACAATATATACATGATTATGTTTTCAGTATTCTATATTTAATATTGCTTATTGATATAATTTCTCAAATTATTCCACATATCTTTTTCCTTTTAAGTTCTATTCAATTCTCACATTTCTAGATTAATCTTGCCCAATTCACCAAATTAATTATATTTACTACTATCATTCCACAGTTAATCAACTTATTTACATAAATATAAGAAAAAGCAGTAGAAATCTACTTGACATCTTGATTTACCTCTATTCATTTTTCATATGTCTGAATATAATTTGAAAGATACTGAAATTCTTGAACACAGTACTCACTCATGAAGAACTGGCCTTGCTACTGTTTCTCCAAACATATGGGCTTTATAAAATAGAGTATAGAGGAAAGGTAACAAGGTATAGCGAATATTCAAATAGTGCCTTGATGAATTAACCAAAAGAGAATTCGGTCCAAAAAATGCTGGATCCTGATGCTGTGGCATAAATAGAGGAATTGAAATAAGAAATTAAAACATGAGTGAAAATTAAAATAGAAAAATTAAATGTATTTTTGAAAACCAAAATATATACATTTTATCTTGTTTGTAAAAAGTTGAGATTACTCCTATTTCACTATCAAAGGATATGAATTTCTAACTTTTATGTTTTCATTTGGATATATATATTAATTAAACTTTACTTTAAAGTGGACATTTCCCATTTAAATATACATACTTAGAGAAGATGGAAACTATTTTAACAAAGCATTCTTCTCTTCTATTATTTGTGGTAGATTGAATTATTGGCCCCAATTTTCATGCTTCTTTGTACCCTCAACTTTTGCTATGTGACTTTGCACCTACCTCTAGCAGTGGATTGTACTTCCCCACCACTTGGCTTTGTGCTCAGCTATATGACATATTCTGGCCAATGGAGTCTTACTACATGTGACACCTTCAAGTAAGGGCTGGAAATGTGCTTGCCTGAGGACTTGCTGCCTTGTGCCTTGCCATTGCTATTAGAACAATAAGCCCAAATGGCCTGCTAGCCAAGGGATACAGGGAACAGAGATGCCTGGCCAGCCTATAGGCTTACAACTTGAAGGGCAGACTCCTTGCTGAGCCCAAGCTAGATTAGCTGACTCTCTCAGCCAAGGTGTAATGATGTGAGCAAACCTGCTTAGATTTCCTGCTATGGGTAACAAAATTAACTGAGGGAACCAGCTACTGCTTCCCTAGATTCACCATCATATTTACCTCAAAGCCACATTTCCCTTTGGCTGCTTCCAGGAAATCAATGAGCAAGGTGGGACTACTATTCAGGCCCATTCCAGGGAGATACAGGGTTCTCCCAGCGGTCAACTTTGCCTTGAGGACTCCCTACTGGACGGTAGTTTCCTTAGAACTGGGCTGTAGTATATAACTCTCCCTATCAAACCTTCTTTGCCTTCATCTTCACCTGGTTCAGACCTGAATTGTGATCTGAAGGCTCTCTCCACTTTCTCCTGCTTCCTCTCCTTTATCCACCACAAGTGCTTCACCAATAAATCTCTAACATGTCTAATTGTCTCTTGGCATCTGCTTTTTGTAGGACAGAAATGAACACAAATTATAATGTAATTCATATCAGGAACTCCCATGAATGCAAATTTCTTAAAGCATCACTTAGGTAGATTAGGAAGTGACGAATATCCAATTTATATCTTTTACTTCTGTACTATCATGCTTCCTTCCAGGCTGAGCTCTGAGTGGTTGTCCCTCTTCTCAAAGAGAATTAAGCCCCAGTGTGTGCACAGTGAATAATTTTTAACCAACACGTACTTAATTGACTTAATGCTTTCAACTAATTTCCTCATTCTCTTTGAGAAATATACCTATGAGAGCCCACTGCACGCTGAATGCTCAGTTCAGATGCATGTTTTAAAAGTGTTAGTTTTATTTTTTCCCCACCTGTCATTACAGTTTTACCTATTACAGAAAGACTATGGCCTCAGACTGCTTTGCAAGTATCTTTAATTTCTTGTGTATATTTAATGAAAGAAAAACTAGAAATCCTTAATAGTATATTATATTTTAATGAAAGTTACCTGAACTTATATTGTTAGAATGTAAGAATCCAGTCTCAAAAAGCTTTGTCCTTAACTTAAAATATTGTGATTTAACACATGTGTATATGCTTTAGGCTTAAATAAAATATTTATGCTATGTCTCATGATTTCCTTATTTGATCATATTTATATATACAAACTATTTATAGACCTTGAGAAGAGGACTTCCAACTCTTGTTTATGAATTATACTACAAACTTTCAGACCAGATCTTCTATAGATATAAATTTAAGTTTAAAATTATGTTTTATTTTGAAACATGGAGAACAAGAGGCATTTACCTCATATCCATCAGCATTATGGTTTCTGGAAAATGGATAAAAAGCCCCAAGTTGCATCCACCTTCTGCAAAGCTCTTCTGTGGTCTCAGCCACAAATCCACAGATATCTGCTCCAACCTAAATAACATACATATCTATTATTTACAGTGTAAGCCTTCTCAGATTTGCCCAGAGCATCACATTTTGTGCCTCAGCTGATTAATTTGCACTAACAATCTTTTTGTTTTACTGTCTTCATATACTCTTCCTTGGCCAAGTTTATTTTCCATTTTTGCCACATTACTTGCCACTAATTGAATGTATAAAGCTAAAATTGTATTATTAAAATGTGTTGCTTCTTAATCAAAAACTCACCACCTATGATTTGACTTTTCCTATTTATAATATATTACTGTAGCAGTAAAATAGTATAAAAAAATTGCCAGATGTATGCTCATATATAATTGCATTCCTCATCCTTCAAGGACCCTCCAGAGGAAAAAAAAAAACTAACAACAAACTATTATCCTTAACTTACTATCAATATTTACTGTTTACAAGCATTTCTTTATTTTTCTAAATAGTATATATCTATAAACAATATATAACATTGTTTTGCATGCTTATTAACTTTGTATAGATGGCGTGTTGTATGCATTACACGGTATTTCAATTTTTTCTCAAAGTGTTACTTTTGTGAGATTCAATTATGTTAATATGGCTGTAATTCTCTATCGTATGGTATCCCATCACTATAAAATATGCTTCTATGAAGTGTCTATATAGGTTTCTTTGTGAATATGTAAAATATAGTCTTATTCTGTAATATATATATATAGGATTATTTTCCTGATTTATTGGAAAAGTACATTGTTTAATCAAAACTGGTTGTTACCATTTATAAGCACAGTCACAGTACATAAAAGCTGCCATTGCTCCATTTTCTTGTCAATTTCTGATATTTTCAGACTTTTAATTTTTTTTTTTTTTTTTTTTTGGGGGTACACGCGCCTCTCACTGTTGTGGCCTCTCCCGTTGCGGAGCACAGGCTCTGGACCCACAGGCTCAGCGGCCATGGCTCACAGGCTTAGCCGCTCCGCGGCATGTGGGATCTTCCCGGACCAGGACATGAACCCGTGTGGCCTGCATCGGCAGGCAGACTCCCAACCACTGTGCCACCAGGGAAGCCCCAGACTTTTAATTTTTATCACCTATATATATTAAATGTATCTTACCAAACTTTTTACTTGCATTTCTCTGATTACTAGGAAAGTTGAGAATTTTTTTCATATTTTTATTGAATCCATATGGATTTCTCTTTCTATAGAATTGCTTGTATATATCCTTTGCTAATTTTTCTATTGTTTTTACCTTCTACAGATTTGTAGTATGTTCTTCAAATTAAATACTAATCATTTGTTGGTTATATGAATTGAAAATATAATTTTCCAGTAGTAGAAACATTTTATTTCTAACTTTTTAAAATAGACTTTTGATGAACAGAAGTTTTCTTTTTGTTGTAACCAAATTAATGTGTCTTTATTATTTGTGCCTTCTGTGTTCTGTTTATGAAATTCTTCTCTTAACCTAATGTCATAAAGTTACCCACTTATATTTTCTTCTAAGATGTTTAATTTTCACACATCGATTGGGTATGAGGTGAGACAGAGAGCCATTTTATTTTATTTTTTAAATGGATAATCAATTGTCCATATGAATGGTTGATACTTTCCTCACTCATCTACAGTGATAGTGCTACCATTAAACAAATTTCCACTAATGTATGGGCCCATGTCCTATTTTGCAATATTAATCTATTTGAATATTCACAGTTAAGTATCATTGTGTTATATTATTATTTTATCTGGTAAGGCAAATACTTTGCTCTTTTCTACTTCTTTAAATTGTATTGTCTTCCATATGAAGTTTAGAATAATCTTTTATATTCTTCAAATTCCCTGTATAGTTTAAATTGGACTATCACTGAATTTGGATAATAGTTTGGGAAGAATGCATATTTTTAGTATATTGAGACTTCTTTTCCATGAAAATGGTATATCTTTAATTTACTAAGTTATTAAAATTTCTCTCAAAAAGTCCTACACTTAGTTTGAATATTTACTCCTGGTTATTGTTTATTAATTAGTTGCTATACTGTATAACACCTTACCTTGAAATACATCTTAAAATTGCTTATTTTTTTCTGCTTTTTTTACACAAAACTAGCCGTGTATTGGTCTATTTTATTCAAACTTTCAGCGTCACCTTTGTACTTTGTTAACTTTTCTCTAGAGACATTGCTTTCATTGCGTTCATTTCTTCTCTTATTTTCATTACCTACATCTTTAGGTTTATTCTGTTTTTCTTTTTCCATTTTCTTAATTCATGCCCTTCATTAATTAATATTCAACCCTTCTCTGTTTATAATCTAAGCATTTAAGGTCAAAATTTTTCTTCTAAATACCAATTTAGCTTATATCCCACAGTTCTGATATGAAGTACAATTGTCAGCTTTCAGTTTTAAGGTTTTTCTCTCTCATTTCCATTCAGTTTATTTTGGTGAATCATTTGGTAATGTGTTTTTTTACTTTCCAAATTCAAGATGGTATGTGTGTGTGTGTGTGTGTGTGTGTGTGTGTTAGCTTTTTGTTGTTGGTTTGTTTATGGTTTTCATTTGGTTCAATGAATATGAAAGAATACATGAACAACTATAATTTTCTAAATGTTTTACATTTATTTTGTTATGTAATGACACTCTTTAGTGTTGAATATCAACATTACATAGTTCTTTTTTTTGCTAGATATAGAGACCAGATTTCTTATGTTTAGAATTGCATATATAAATTTTCTCTGCTTCAAAAATTTGAAAATTTTCTCTGTCATTATTTTTTATCTTTTAAATAGAGGAAAGAGCTTTATTTTTTTTAACCTAAACTGACAGTCTAGTATTTTAAATATATCTAGACTTTTGATATTTACTTTTATTACTATCCCAAATTTGGATTTTCCCCTACCATTTTCTATGGTGCTTTATATTTATTATATAAGTTTTTCTATGCTTTGTTTATACTGACATTTGTTTCATGAATTAGTTGGATTTGATTGAATTTTCTTCATTCTATCTTTCCATTCTAATGGCTTGAGTGTTATAGACATCATCCACAATCTTATTTTCCTCATAAATTCCCTAGGAATAAAGACTTAAATTTTCTGTCACATACCTTTAATCATTTTACTGAAAATTATTGATGATAATATTACAAAATTAATTGTAATTACAGTGTTTATAAATAACATGGTATAACACCACTTACCAAAGGTATTCCAAACAAACCAAACTCCAGCATTCCTGTAATAGACCATTCCATTTGTTCCCAAGAAGCAGTATTGTCTCCTAACCAATGTGCAGCATAGCTTCCAGATCCAGCAAAAGTTGACCGGGAGAGAATAAAGCTTCTTTTATTAGGAAAAACTTTTTGTACAGCTCTAAAAACAAAATCAAATTAATAAATAACATTTACTTTAAAATAATATTGATTTTATAAATTCTAAAATCTTAATTTCAGTGCATGTATTACAGCTCCTAGAGCTAAGCCATAATATTTGTAACTATTTTATCAATACTTTATATTAATTTTGTATTTAGCTATAAATATTTACTTCGTTAAATACATTCTGATCAAACACAGAGAAAAGAAATCTTCTAGAAAAGATTTAAACTTTGAATAATATTCTTTACCAAATTAAACATGTGCTTTTTGTATCCACTCAATATTTGTTTTTAAAATGTATGATTTAAACCGATTGAAATCTCTTTAAAATACAAAATATTGTAATCTAAACTTGAACACAATACACATTTTTGTGGTTCAGTGATGTTAATTATACCTTAATATCTGCATTTTCAAATATTATCAAGCAATGTTGAAATAAAACTAATATATTTGAGAGGTATTTTATTTTGTTTTTAGAAGTTCATCATCCACAAATATTGGCATTATTCATCTCACCACTATTGGTACCTGAATGTTGTTGACAATTTCTTTCCATATTTGGAAAATAATCAGAAAAAAGATACAAAAGTTTAATTCAGTATCTAAAGTTATCCAGATTACCATAGTAAAAGTATAATAGTATTCTCATGTGCTTTTTCTATAATATTACTTATATATGAACTATAGTGCTCTTTTTTCTTTCTAGAATTTATTTATTCATACTCCATGACATATAATGCTCTCTTAAGTAAACAAACACTATGAAGATACTGTATAAAATTTTTGGGTTTTTTTTTTTTTTTTTTGCATTACACGGGCCTCTCACTGTTGTGGCCCAACAGTTGTGGAGCACAGGCTCCCAACACACAGGCTCAGTGGCCATGGCTCACAGGCCCAGCTGCTCCACGGCATGTGGGATCCTCCTGGACCAGGGCACGAACCCGTGTCCCCTGCATCGGCAGGTGGACTCTCAACCACTGCGCCACCAGGGAAGCCCCTACAATTTTGATATCATTGTATGATCTGGGACCAAATATGGTTTTGAATTAAAACTTGAATACAGTTAATTATGAGAAAATTTAAAATTTATAGACACAGAATCTGGTTTTTATTAACTATAGCATTATAGGTCCTTATACTATGCCTGGAAAATAGTAGGCAATCAATATATGATTGTCCCCTTCCTTTGTTTTGTATCACGCTCCTTTTTTATATACAAGCAACACATTCTATTAGAGAATTACTTTGTGAGATAATACATAGAAATCTATAAATTAATTGAAACTCGTCATTTTTTTGGTTTTTTATTTATTATTTATTTTTAACATTTTTATTGGAGTATAATTGTTTTACAATGGTGTGTTAGTTTCTGCTGTATAACAAAGTGAATCAACTATACGTATACATATATCACCATATCACCTCCCTCTTGCCTCTCACTCATACCTACCCTATCCCACACCTCCAGGTGGTCACAGAGCACCAAGCTGATCTCCCTGTGCTGTGCACCTGCTTCCCACTAGCAACCTATTTTACATTTGGTAGTGTATATATGTCAATGCCACTCTCTCACTTCGTCCCAGCTTACCCTTCCCCCTCCCTGTATCCTCAAGTCCATTCTCTACATCTGTGTCTTTATTTCTGTCCTGCCCCTAGGTTCTTCAGAACCATTTTTTTCTTCTTAGATTCCATATATATGTGTTAGAATATGGTATTTGTTTTTCTCTTTCTGACTTACTTCACTCTGTATGACAGACTCTAGGTCTACCTACCTCACTACAAATAACTCAAGTTCATTTCTTTTTATGGCTGAGTAATATTCCATTGTATATATGTGACACATTTTCTGTATCCATTCATCTGTCGATGGACACTCAGGTTGCTTCCATGTCCTGGCTATTGTAAATAGAACTGCAATGAACATTATGGTACATGACTCTTTTTGAATTCTCGTTTTCTCAGGATATATGCAGAGTAGAGGGATTGTTGGGTCGTATGGTAGTCCTATTTCTAGTTTTTTAAGGAACCTCCATACTGTTCTCCATACTGGCTGTATAAATTTACATTCCCACCAACAGTGCAAGAGGGTTCCCTTTTCTCCACACCCTCTCCAGCATTTATTGTTTGTAGATTTTTTGATGATGGACATTCTGACTGGTGTGAGGTGATACCTCATAGTAATTTTGATTTGCATTTCTCTAATGATTAGTGATGTTGAGAATCCTTTCATGTGTTTGTTGGCAATCTGTATATCTTTTTCTGGAGAAATGTCTATTTACGTCTTCTGCTCATTTTTGGATTGGGTGTTTTTTTTTTTTAATATTGAGCTTCACGAGTTACTTGTAAATTTTGGAGATTAATCCTTTGTCAATTGCTTCATTGGCAAATATTTTCTCACATTCTGAGGGTTTTCTTTTCATCTTGTTTATGGTTTCCTTTGCTGTGCAAAAGTTTTAAGTTTCATTAGATCCCACTTGTTTATTTTTGTTTTTATTTCCATTTCTCTAGGAGATGGGTCAAAAAGGATCTCGCTGTGATTTACGTCACAGAGTCTTCTGCCTATGCTTTCCTCTAAGACCTTTACAGTGTCTGACCTTACATTTAGGTCTTTAATCCATTTTGAGTTTATTTTTGTATATGCTGTTAGGGAGTATTCTAATTTCATTCTTTTACCTGTAGGTGACCAGGTTTCCCAGAACCACTTATTGAAGAGGCTGTCTTTTCTCCAACATATATTCTTGCCTCCTTTATCAAAAATAAGGTGACCATATCTGCATGGGTTTATCTCTGGGCTTTCCATCCGGTTCCATTGACCTATATTTCTGTTTTCATGCCAGTACCATACTGTCTTGATTAATGTACCTTTGTAATATAGTCTGAAGTCTGGGAGCCTGATTCCTCCAGCTCCATTTTTCTTTCTCAAGATTGCTTTGGCTCTTCAGGGTCTTTTGTTTTTCCATACAAATTGTGATATTTTTTGTTCTAGTTCTGTGAAAAATGCCATTGGTAGTTTGATAAGAATTGTAGTGAATCCATAGATTGCCATAGATTGCCTTGGGTAGTATAGTCATTTTCACAATGTTGATTCTTCCAATCCAAGAACATGGTATATCTCTCCATTTTTCTTTCTCAAGATTGCTTTGGCTCTTCAGGGTCTTTTGTTTTTCCATACAAATTGTGATATTTTTTGTTCTAGTTCTGTGAAAAATGCCATTGGTAGTTTGATAAGAATTGTAGTGAATCCATAGATTGCCATAGATTGCCTTGGGTAGTATAGTCATTTTCACAATGTTGATTCTTCCAACCCAAGAACATGGTATATCTCTCCA
>NC_041214.2:59005342-59065387 GCF_002837175.3 Physeter macrocephalus
TAGGTAGGTTTATTCCTAGGTATTTTATTCTTTTTGTTGCAATGGTAAATGGAAGTGTTTCCTTAATTTCTCTTTCAGATTTTGCATCATTAATGTATAGGAATGCAAGAGATTTCTGTGCATTAATTTTGTAACCTGCTACTTTACCAAATTCATTGGTTAACTGTATTAGTTTTCTGGTAGCATCCTTAGCATTCTCTATGTATAATATCATGTCTTCTGCAAACAGTGACAGCTTTACTTCTCTTTTCTGATTTGGATTCCTTTTATTTCTTTTTCTTCTCTGTTTGTTATAGGTAAAACTTCCAAAACTGTGTTGAATAATAGTGGTGAGAGTGGAAAACCTTGCCTTGTTCCTGATCTTAGAAGAAAAGGTTTCAATTTTTCACCATTGAGAACGATGTTGGCGGTGGGTTTGTTGGCCTTTATTATGTTGAGGTAGGTTCCCTCTATGCCTATCCCTCTGGGTTTTTATCACAAGTGGGTTTTGAATTTTGTCAAAAGTTTTTCTGCATCTACTGAGATGATCATATGGTTTTTCTCCTTCAATTTGTTAATATGGTTTATCACATTGATTGATTTGCGTATATTGAAGAATCCTTGTTTTCCTGGGATAAACCCCACTTGAGCATGGTGTATGAACCTTTTAATGTGTTCTTGGACTCTGTTTGCTACTATTTTTTGAGGATTTTTGCATCTATGTTCATCAGTGATATTGGTCTGTAATTTTCTTTCTTCATGACATCTTTGTCTACTTTTGTGGTCAGGGTGATGGTGGCCTCATAGCATGAGTTTGGAAGTGTTCCTCACTCTGCTATATTTTGGAAGAGTTTGTGAAGGATAGGTGTTAGCTCTTTTCTATATTTTTTATAGAATTCGCCTGTGAAGCCATCTTGTTCTGGACTTTTGTTTGTTGAAAGATTTTTAATCACAGTCTCAATTTCAGTGCTTGTGATTGGTCTGTTTATATTTTTTATTTCTTCCTGGTTCAGTCTTCGAAGGTTGTGCTTTTCTAATAATTTTTCCATTTCTTCCAGGTTGTCCATTTTATTGGCATATAGTTGCTTGTAGTGATCCCTCATGATCCTTCATATTTCTGCAGTGTCAGTGTTACTTCTCCTTTTTCATTTCTAATTCTATTGATTTGATTTTTTTCCTTCTTTTCTTGATGGCTCTGGCTAATGGTTTATCAATTATGTTTATCTTCTCAAAGAACCACCTTTTAGTTCTATTGATCTTTGCTATCTTTCCTTATTTCTTTTTCATTTATTTCTGATCTAATCTTTATGATTTCTTTCCTTCTGCCAACTTTGCATGTTGTTTTTTTTTTTTTAGTTCTTTCCTTAATTGCTTTAGGTGTAAGGTTAGGTTGTTTATTTGAGATATTTCTTCTTTCTTGAGGTAGATTTCTCTTGCTATAAACTTCCCTGTTAGAACTGCTTTTGCTACATCCCATAGGTCATCGTGTTTTCATTGTCATTTGTTTCTCAGTATTTTTTTATTTCATCTTTGATTTCTTCAGTGATCTTTTGGTTATTTAGTAGTGTATTGTTTCACTTCCATGTGTGTTTTTATTTTTTTTACAGTTTTTGTCATCTAATTGATATCTAATCTTGTAGCACTGTGGTCAGAAAAGGTACTTGATATGATTTCAATTTTCTTAAATTTACCAAGGCTTGATTTAGTATCAAGCCAATATATAATCTATATATAGATATAATCTATCCTGGAAAATGTTCCATGAGCACTTGAGAAGAAAGTGTATTCTGTTGTTTTCTGGATGGAATGTCCTGTAAATATCAATTAAGTCCATGTTGTTTAATGTATCATTTAAAGCTTGTGTTTCCTTATTTATTTTCATTTTGGATAATCTGTCCATTGGTGAAAACGTAGTTTTAAAGTCCCCAATTATGATTGTGTTACTGCCAATTTCCCTTTTTATGGCTGTTAGTATTTGCCTTATGTATTGAGGTGCTCCTATGTTGGGTGCATAAATATTTACAATTGTTATATATTCTTCTTGGATTGATCCCTTGATCATTATTTTGAGACCTTCTCTGCCTCTGTAATAGTCTTTATTTTTAAATCTATTTTGTCTGATATGAGAATTGCTACTCCAGATTTCTTTTGATTTCCTTTTGCATGGTATATCTTTTTCCATCCCCTCACTTTCAGTCTTTATGTGTCTGAACAGTGCCTCTTGTAGAAAGCTTATATACAGGTCTTATTTTTTGTATCCATTCAGCTGGTCTATGTCTTTGGGGTGGAAGATTTAATCCATTTACTTTTAAGGTAGTTATTTATATATATGTTGCTATTACCATTTTCTCAATTGTTTTGGTTTTGTTATTGTAAGTATTTTACTTCTCTGTGTTTCCTGCCTAGAGAAGTGCCCTTAGCATTTTTTTGTAAAGCTGGTTTAGTGGTACTGAATTCTCTTAAGTTTTGCTTCTCTGTAAAGATTTTAATTTCTCTGTCGAATCTGAATGAGATCCTTGCTGGGTAGAGTAATCTTGGTTGTAAGTTTTTCCTTTTCATCACTGTAAATATGTCCTGCCATTCCCTTCTGGCTTTCAGAGCTTCTGCTGAAAGATCAGCCGTTAACCTAATGGGGATTCCTTTGTATGTTATTTGTTGTTTTACTCTTGCTGCTTTTAGTATCTTTTCTTTTTTATTTAATTTTTGATAGTTTGATTATTATGTCTCTTGACATATTTCTCCTTGGATATATACCGTATGGGACTCTCTGTGCTTCCTGCACTTGATTGACTATTTCCTTTCCAATATTAGGGAAGTTTTCAACTATAATCTCTTCATATATTTTCTCAGCCCCTTTCTTTTTCTCTTCTTCTTCTGAGACCCCTATAATTCAAATGTTGGTGTGTTTAATGTTGTCCCAGAGGTCTCTGAGACTGGCTTCAATTATTTTCATTCTTTTTTCTTTATTCTGTTCTGAGGTAGTTATTTCTACTATTTTATCTTCCAGGTCACTTATCCATTCTTCTTCCTCAGTTATTCTGCTATTGATTCCTTCTAGAGAATTTTTAATTTCATTTATTGTGTTGTTCATCACCGTTTGTTTGCTATTTAGTTCTTCTAGGTCCTTGTTAAACTTTTTTTGTTTTTTTCTCCAATCTATTTCTCAGATTTTGGATATCTTTACTATCATTACTGTGAATTCTTTTTCCAGTAAACTGTCAATTTCCTCTTCATTTGTTTGGTCTGGTGGGTTTTTACCTTGCTCCTTCATCTGCTTTGTGTTTCTCTGTCTTCTCATTTTGCTTCACTTACTGTGTTTGGCATCTCCTTTTCACAGGCTGCAGGTTTGTAATTCCCGTTGTTTTTGGTGTCTGCCCCCAGTGGCTAAGGTTGGCTCAGTGTGTTTTGTAGGTTTCCTGGTGGAGGTGAGTTGTGTCTGTGTTCTGGTTGATGAGGCTGGATTTTGTCTTTCTGGTGGGCAGGACAGCGTCCAGTGGTGTGTTTTGGGGTGTCTGTGACCTTATTATGATTTTAGGCAGCCTCTCTGCTAATGGCTGGGGTTGTGTTCCTGTCTTGCTAGTTGTTTGGCCTGGGTTGTCCAGCACTGAAACTTGCTGGCCGTTGAGTGGAGCTGGGTCTCAGTTTTGAGATGGAGATGTCTGGGAGAGCTCTCACCATTTGATATTATGTGGGGCTGGGAGGTCTCTGGTGGTCCAGTGTTCTGAGCTCAGCTCTCTCACCTCAGAGGCTCAAGCCTGACACCAGGCTGGAGCACCAAGACCCTGGTCTTCAACTTGCTGAGCCATCCTAGCGATTTTGGACTTGCTAGTCTCCATAACTGTGTGAGCCAAGTCCAGACACTGGATCAGCAGGTGCCTTGATCTTGGATTTTCCAGTCTCAAGAACTTTTTCTTTTCCTTTGTTCTTAAGTCTAGTTTCACTTGTTCAGAGGGGGCTCAATGCTGAGGCCTCACACCTGGCCCTTCAGAACAGAGTTCCTCCTATGAAACAACTGTGCTGATACCTCAGCTTAGGGTTCCATGTGCAGAAGCCTGAAACTCTTGTTTTTTAAAAATAAAGACTTGTTTTAGAAGCACCATTCTCTCAGGCCAATTGTGAATTTCATGCTTAGAGCACATATTCAGAGATACCAAACTGAATCAAAATTTGGAAGGAAAATTTCCATTTATGAATTAAAAAATAATCACAGTTTTATTCATATATCATGTAGTTCTTGATAACTAAGTTTCAAATTTGTGAATATTAGTAAAAGAGGCAATGTTTTTAATGCCCTAATTTTTCACCATGAAAATATTATCTTTCTTTGCTTTCCTACTCTTGTTATTATCCACTATATGTAAATTACCAAATATGTTTCTAGACAATAAATATTAAAGGGCTTTCTGAGTGAAATTGCACTTACCTCTCTGTGGCTATAGCCATACTGTATCCATAGAGGCTGTGAACATCATACTGTTTCCCCCAGTGTTGCACAGCATCCATGCAAATTGTTTTGGAATACAAGATTTTGTCAAGGATATCTTAGAAAAAAATATAAGAAATAATTTCTTAAGAAATATTTTGTCATTTTAAACTTTATAATCCTTACCTGATGTGCTAGGTAATACCATATTTAGTTAAAAAGTAATGAAAGACAACAATTTACGCTAAGTTCCAGTTGGGTCTTCACCCTTTACTCTTACTGATTAACAATTACATTTGCACTTACAATAATGAATACCCTGTTTCCTAACTTCAGTCATAAATAAATCCATGGAAAAAATAGACTTTAACATGAATATAGAAATATATGTATATTTATTATAAATCATATAACTATAGACCCATTTGAAAGCTTTATAATTTATTTAAATATAACCTAATTCCATACATGTAGACCTGTTACACAATAACAAATCATTTAAATCTCTGCTTTTCAGTTTTTATTGTGCTTTAATTTGCAGGCTTATATTGTACTGTGATAATTATTGTCATCTTTCTTCAGATGTCCTTATAATAATCTACTCCCCTCAGAGCACTTCTTTTTCTTTGGTGAAAATTTTTTGACCAATTTTAATGATGAAAACATGCTTTTTGGAATAAGTGAGATGTAACTATTCACATCAGGTACATCTAATAACTGCAGAGACTTAAAGCAAAGTGCTCAAGGAAAATATTTGATCACTCAAATTATGATTTCAAACAAATTTTGTTTCTTTTCATTAATCATTTAATCATGGGACGTTCATCAGAGGTAAAGACAAATCAATAATCTGCACCAAAATTTAAAAACATGCTCCTTCTCTTAGACATACATATTTTGGCCAGAAATAAAACAAAAAAATAAACAAACTACCACAGTTATTTCAGGGTCTCAAAATTATATGGAAGTTTGTGATTTAGAAATATATGCTACAATTTACCAGTAAATAAAGAAAATTATTCTCAATTAATTCTAAGGAGATAGTTAAATGAAATTTACCAGGAGTAAAAGCTGGGTAATTCAGTTTGTTGTCACTGCATCCTTTCTTTGAACCATGAATAAAGCTGGAAACTTCATTCATGTCCTGAATGGATATAAGATAAAGAACAGCAGATTTTAAGTAATTCTAAATCATATAAGCAGAAACTCTCTACTTGTTTGTAAACATTTTATCTAGGGCAACCATGATGTTCTTCTGCTCCTAGAAGACATATATAAGCTAACAACCTACAAACAAACTTACTTAACTATTCTCACTACTTGATTCCAAAATACTTCCAGCATGAGCAAGTCATTATAGTGAGAAAAATAATATTATTTGTTTTTTCATAAATGTATATACCAGATAACAGAGGTATCTGAGGTGGGATTAAAGGATTTTATACAACCAAAATGTATGTGATTTACCTAGTTTTAATTATATATATAAAGCATTAATTATATTACATTAAATTAAAAGTATTAAGCAACTGTCTTTTCTAAATAGTTGTATCAGTTTTCTCACTGTGAGCCTATTATTGTACATATTTCCAGCACATTCATTTATTCAACATAGTTTATTAATTTCAGATGACATTTATTTAGCTTCTATGATGTGCCTTGCTAGCAGCTAGGCACAACACTTTTTGCCTAGTGCACAACTCCTACACTTTCATGAGAGAATGAACGTGAAAAAAGTCAAACAGCATTTTAGTATTCTAATGAAAATGGTTATGAGCTTATTGAATCCTTGGGATAGTCTCAGGGAATCCTAGTGCTCCTGGGCCACATTATGAGAACCATTGACCTAAACGTCTCTTGGAGTCAGAGTTGTGGGGTATTGCATTTATGGATTTTCTTGCCTTGTAAACTGAGGCCCTGGCATTGTCTTGCTATTTACTAGTTCTAGTCCATAACCAGTTAAGTAAAATCTTTGGACTAAAAAAGATTATTCATATAAAATCATATATTACACTACACATGCTCAAGAAATGTGTATGTCTTTCTCCATCTCTGTTAATGGCACCAAAGAATTTTTGAGCCTTATTTCCCACATCTCTATAATATGTTCTCTCTGCTCTCACAAAGGCATCACACTCATTCAAGTCCCTCATTAATTTTGTTTTCCTCAGAAGTATATTCTCTTTATCACTCTTCCCTTCTCCCATCAAAATGATGCCCAGATGGAATTAATGTGAGAAATGAAGGCTGCTCAAGGGAGAAAAGAATAAATTTCTCATTGTGAAACAGATTTTTGTTTTCTTAATAGCCACAAAGGACAATTACATAGTTATTCTAAAGTACACATTGGGGTTATTTTACTAAAATTACCTGATATATTATATTCAATTTTGTTGTCCTATGTCCAGTAAAATTAATACAAAGATATACTATAGTACAGCCAATAATTTTAGATGAACCTAAGTATTTTTTCTTCATGAATGTACCAACTGAATTAAATTCAAAAACAGCTTCAACTACTGAAACTCATAAATGGAACTGAGTTGCATTATTTTAAATTTTAAGAGTCTTTTTCTAAACTATTTTATTACCTCTTGTATATAATATTCACCAAGGAAGTGCAAGGACAAAACATTTAACTCTGAAATTAATGTTATTCCAGTTGAACTAAGTATTTGCAAACTTGAAATAAAAGTCACAAGCTCTTATAGCACTCACTCAAAATAGACTATTTTATGTAATTTAAGAATAAATAAAATAAAATAATTTAATAAATGTAATGTAATAATAAAATAACTTAAAATAAAGTTTAATCACTTTTACATGAATTTAACCATCTTTAAAACAAATAAAGCATTTAATATTTGATTATTTTTTATTAAAATGTCTATTTGACAAGATTATATTATTAATAGGTTAAACTTACTACTCACAATTTAATATAATTTATTTGTATCTCTTTTAATGTATTTTGCATTTTTGCTTCTTTCAAAATTTTGAAAATATTTTTCTCTAACCTATTCAAGGATTTAAGTAATGTTACGTTTATTTAATGTCATGTGAAAGTGAATTTGATTAATATTGTCAATATTACAGCCAGTAGATTCAAGCACTGTAAGTCATGAGACAAAGGACTCAGTGGATTGATAGTAATAAGTACTTCTACAGTATCATTAAAATCATCTCAAGTCTAGTAATGACCATTTCTAGGAATTGTCAATACCATTTTTAGGGGTGTTTCTTTAAAATCTATTGAAAACTGTATAAAAATCTGGTGGCATTTCATAACTTCACTTTTAAACTAAATCTAAATAAAAATAACCCTATTTTCAAAGAAATTTTTAAATAACTGATTTTTTTCTAAGACTCCTATAAAATGTACAGATAATATATCCAATTAAGCCCCCAGTTATTTGGATATATGACTGTGTATGGATATATCTTCTCAATGAATTTTAAGTTTCCCAAAACTATATATTAAATTATTAGACTTCTTTATGGAAGAATTCTGCTTGTTAGATTTTAAAGAATAAAATCATAGTAACAACATGATCACAAAAGTATGCTTATTTTTTCAGAAAAATTGAAATGTTCTTTGAATTTTAAAAATACTAATGTTTTTATTTTGAAATCACAGCATTAGTCTTAATTATACCAAATACAGCAGGCTCTTATTTTTCACATATTGGGAGATTATCTTAAGAATGATACAAAAAAAGAGAATTCAACCATAATGTGTGTTTATATGCAAAAATCTATTTTTCAATTACAATTAAGCTCATATCATTTCCCAAAATTATTGTAATGTTTAAACTTAAAATTTAAAAGCATTAGCATTGAATCTAAATTAAAAATCTAGAAAATTATAAAACTAAAAATTTGACATGAAAATAAAATTTCGTCAGTTAAATAACGCTGCCTTACTATATATGCATTCTGTCAGAAAAAAATAATCTGAAGAAAGAAAAAGAATTTGAGAAACAACCTAGCAGTAGGGTTTGGCAATTATTCAGGTAAGAGCTAGAAGCAGAATATTCACTGCTTATACATAGCATATATTAATTCAGTGATATTTAGTGAACTTTGAAATCATACTGGTTATCATAAGCATTAGTCAAAATGCTTCTGTATTAGTATCATAACTACTCTGTTTTTCTCAGATACTCCTCTTCTTCCCATCCGTCCCTCTCTTTGGAGATGAATCATGTATTTCATTCTTCAATGGATGTAGGAAATGAAATATATTCTCTATATATAGCACAATCAGATTCTTTTTCACTATTCCTAAATGTCATTTATACTTGTAACTCTGCTCTAATGGATTCAAATTTTTCCTATGCAAGAAAAAGAAAGAAAGAAAAGAAAGAAAAATAAAGGAAAGAAGGAAAGAATGTACTTTTAATTTAAATTAAATAATATAATTGAAATTGGAGCTAGAATTAAAAACAAAACGCAAGAGCAGATTGAATTTTTTTTGTTATTTCTACCAGCAGCTAGGTATCATCACTGCAATCTCACTGATTTTGTGTCAAATAACAAAGCCTGTCCATCTTCATTCTATTACCTTCATAGGAATTCTGACGGTTATGCTAACCTTCTATTCAACTCCACGTTTTCATGATGATGCAAAATAAACACTTGTAAATGATTCAATAAATAAATAATTTAAATAATGACTGAATTAATAATAATACTTTCGGAAAGTAGAGATACTGTGATCTAAACAATTTAACTATTCCCAGATATCCATTATCTCTCCTTCCAAAATTCCGTACAGTTGTAATACCTTTGAAAAACATCCCTCATGTTCTCTCTGTGCTCAAGATTATTAGATATTTTTTCTGAAATATAGAATTCTGGGATCACCAAGTAGTTTCATTCCCCAAATATTGTTACAGTTTCCTTAACAAAAGACACTAAATCATTGACTATCATCAGTATTATTCTAAATTATAAACCTACCAGCAGGCATCAATAGCTACAGATATAAAACTTCATCCAAAAAAACTTTTAAAAATTAGTGTTCTCCTTTAATAACTTTACCAGTAATCTAGGATATTATTTGTTTGTTGTTGTTTATCTTGAGATAAAACACTTAACCTATTGACAATTTTGATTTGTTCCACTTAATAACTTACTAAAAAGAAAGTTTCTAAAGGCTGAGGGCTTATTTAAGTTCATGTTGCTGCAATTGCTTGACTACTGCAGACTTCAGTAAAAGTTTTTGAAGTTGCACTACTATAGGCTAATCTCCAAATTTTGTTAACTCTTTTCAACATAAACATAAATTATTAGTCATAAAGGTACAACACCTTAGTGACAGAAATGAACTTTATCCTATAAAGTATATTACTGGATAAGAAAAATCTCAATTTACAGTTTTTAGTTTGTATTCTTTTTCTGACCCATGAACATGACAGGTATGATATTTATACATTCTGGAAAAATATAAGAACATTATTTTTATGTTCAATATGTTATAAAATATTTTTTGTCAACTTAATTATCATTTTTATGGAAAAATAATTCTATGCTCATTGTCCAAAATCACAAGTCTAAAGTAACCACTTACAATCCAAAGTCCATCATAATTCACTTGTTGATGGAAAATACTGCATTCATTTGCCCACCATTCTATGCAGTTTGGATTAGTGAAATCAGGGTATACTGTTAATCCTGGCCATACCTGGAAGAATAGATCATTCACATATATACATAAATAAAAGGAAACATAAATAAATGAAAATTCAAAAATTAATGAAAAATCAAACTGAGTGAAGAAGAATCAAAAAATTATTGAAGTTATGACATTGTACTTCTTTACGTATATGTGATCCATGCACCATCTATATTTACAATAATCTCAGGTCTACTTTAAAGTTCATTTAAGGGAAAGTATTGATAGTTAAAGTAAAGAGAGAGCGAGAACATGAAGCATTTAAGTCGGGAAAAATATAAGAATATGGGATGCAGCTGCTATTTTGACTTCACTAATTTATTTTTTAGCATCTAGTGGGTTGTTAAAAAACAAATAAACAAAAACTGTATATATTCATTGTCTGATAAAAGAAATTATGTTAGTTCATTTCCAAAGACATTTGTTTCCAAGAAATTCAAGCAAAAGTATTCCTTGTGTATTTATTTTTATTTAACAAGTGTGAATATAACTCTTATTGTGTGCTGGGGACTGTTCCAAGTGCTTTTAGTTATTAATTCATTAAATCTTCATTAGAACTTTAGGAGACAGGTACTAATTTTATCGTCACTTTACAGCTGAGGTAAGTAGTAAAATTAAACCCATTTTACAGATGGGAGAAGTGATGAACACAGAAGTTTTTCAAGGCCACACCGCTACTAAGTGGTTTAGAAGGAATTTAAATCTAGACAATCTCATATCTGTTTCCATGCTATTAAACACTACATGTACTATGCTACCTCTTTATGATTTATGCTTCTTCAAATTATTTTACTTACTATTTAAAATAATGACATTCAACAAGAGGAATTCAATTTCAGATGTATTGGGATAAATAATATTATTTTATATCCATATTATGCATACTGGCTATCTGATCTGTCCATATTCAATAGGACAGGTCATAACAAAATGTATTCTATGAGATATTAATGGGCATTATGGGGAGAAATATTGGGTTTTGTTTCCTGATGGAGCTCATAATTATTTTAAAAAAAACTTTCAGTAGTAATTTTAACTTTGATGAATGTGATAGAAAGTGATGGTCAGGATATTCTTTATTATTGTAAATAATGCTATAATAAAATGTTTTTATAAATTGATATTTTCTCCTGTTTTATTTCCTTTGATTAAATTACAGAAGTGGAATTATCAAGTCAATGTATCTAGAATCACGGGGTTTTTTTGTTTGTTTTTTATTCAAACAGAAAGTCACAAAAATTATAATCATCCTCATCAGTTCACTCAGTCCCATGTAATTAATTTTTTTATCTTGATCTTTTGTTAGCACTTTTGTGAATTCATCAGTTTTCCATTAGAGTTCTGAAAATGCTTATTCATTCAGTTCAGCAGTATAGTCAGTTACCAGAAACCTGTACTTGTCAGTCTTTTCCATGAATTCCTTGAAGATGAAACCCTTTTATAGGAACACTTTTGCAAAAGCAACAAAGTACACCCAGAACTGTCTCTAAATGACAAAAGACTTAAAAATGACCACTGTTAAAGATTTGAAGAAAGTTCATAATAATGCAATTGACAAGGAAATTTAGTTATTTCTGAGATATACATTTTAAGGTAATAACTAGAATTATGACTTATAACATTACACCAGAACATATAAGATTTTTAGGAATTTCATGTAATGTCTGAAACATTTATATTAACATATTTCCATACAAATAACCCAAAGAAAGTTTAGTATTAGCTTTCTTTCTTTTTTTTTTTGAATTTTTGAATTTTATTTTATTTATTATTTTACACAGCAGGTTCTTATTAGTCATCAATTTTATACACATCAGTGTATACAAGTCAATCCCAAGCGCCCAATTCAGCACACCACCATCCCCACACTTCCACGGCTTTCCCCTCTTGTCATTCATGTTTGTTCTCTACATCTGTGTCTCAACTTCTGCCCTGCAAACCAGTTCATCTGCACCATTTTTCTAGGTTCCGCATACATGTGTTAATATACGATATTTGTTTTTCTCTTTCTGACTTACTTCACTCTGTACATTTTTGGATTGGGTTGTTTGTTTTTTTTTAATATTGAGCTGCATGAGCTGTTTATATATTTTGGAGATTAATCCTTTGTTGATTCATTTGCAAATATTTTCTCCCATTCTGAGGGTTGTCTTTTCGTCTTGTTTATGGTTTCCTTTGCTGGGCAAAAGCTTTTAAGTTCAATTAGGTCCCATTTGATTACTTTTGTTTTTATTTCCATTGCTTTTGGAGGTGGGTCAAAAAAGATCTTGCTGTGATTTATGTCAAAGAGTTTTTCCTAAGTTTTTCTCTAAGAGTTTTATAGTGTCCAGTCTTACATTTAGGTCTCTAATTCATTTTGAGTTTATTTTTGTGTATGGTGATAGGGGGTGTTCTAATTTCATTCTTTTACATGTAGCTGTCCATTTTTCCCAGCACCACTTATTGAAGAGGCTGTCTTTTCTCCATTGCATATCCTTGCCTCCTTTGTCATAGATTAGTTGACCATAGGTGCGTGGGTTTATCTCTGGGCTTCCTCTCTTGTTCCATTGATCTATGTTTCTGTTTTTGTGCCGGTACCATATTGTTTTGATTACTGTAGCTTTGCAGTATAGTTTGAAGTCAGGGAGTCTGATTCCTCCAGGTCCGTTTTTTTCCCCTCAAGACTGCTTTGGCTATTTGGGGTCTTTTGTGTCTCCATACAAATTTTAAGATTTTTTGTTCTAGTTCTGTAAAAAATGCCATTGGTAATTTGATAGGGATTGCATTGAATCTGTAGATTGCTTTGGGTAGTATAGTCATTTTCACAATATTGATTCTTCCAATCCAAGAACATGGTATGTCTCTCCATCTGTTGGTATCATCTTTAATTTCTTTCATCAGTGTCTTATAGTTTTCTGCATACAGGTCTTTTGTCTCCCTAGGTAGCTTTATTCCTAGGTATTTTATTCGTTTTGTTGCAATGGTAAATGGGAGTGTTTCCTTAATTTCTCTTTCAGATTTTGCATCATTAGTGTAGAGGAATGCCAAAGATTTCTGTGCATTAATTTTGGATCCCTCAACTTTACCAAATTCATTGATTAGCTCTAGTAGTTTTCTGGTGGCATTTTTAGGATTCTCTATGTATAATATCATGTCATCTGCAAACAGTGTCAGTTTTACTTCTTTTCCAATTTGTATTCCTTTTATTTCTTTTTCTTCTCTGTTGCCGTGGTAGGACTTCCAAAACTATGTTGAATGATAGTGGTGAAAGTGGACATCCTTGTCCTATTCCTGATCTTAAAGGAAATGCTTTCAGTTTTTCACCATTGAGAAGGATGTTTACTGTGGGTTTGTCATATATGGCCTTTATTATGTTGAGGTAAGTTCCTTCTATGCCCACTTTCTGGAGAGTTTTTATCATAAATAGGTGTTGAATTTTGTCAAAAGCTCTTTCTGAATCTATTGAGATGATCATATGGTTTTTATTCTTCAATTTGTTAATGTGGTGTATCACATTGATTGATTTGCATATATTAAAGAATCCTTGCATCCCTGGGGTAAATCCTATTTGATTATGTTGTATGATCCTTTTAATGTGTTGCTGGATTCAGTTTGCTAGTATTCTGTTGAGGATTTTTGCATCTATATTCATCAGTGATATTGGTCTGTAATTTTCTTTTTGTAGTATCTTTTTCTGGTTTTGGTGTCATGGTGATGGTGGCCTCATAGAATGAGTTTGAGAGTGTTCCTTCCTCTGTAATTTTTTGCAAGAGTTTGAGAGGGATGGGTGTTAGCTCTTCTCTAAATGTTTGATAGAATTCACCTGTGAAGCCATCTAGTCTTGGACTTTTTCTTGTTGGAAGATTTTTAATCACAGTTTCAATTTCATTACTTGTGATTGGTCTGTTCACATTTTCTATTTCTTCCTGGTTCAGTCTTAGAAGGTTATACCTTTCTAAGAATTTGTCCATTTCTTCCAGGTTGTCCATTTTGTTGGCAAAGAGTTGCTTGTAGTATTCTCTTAGGATGCTTTGTATTTCTGTGGTGTCTGTTGTTACTTCGCCTTTTTCATTTTTAATTTTATTGATTTGAGTCCCCTCCCTCTTTTTCTTGATGATTCTGTCTAATGGTTTATCAATTTTGTTTTTCTTCTCAAAGAAGCAGCTTTTAGCTTTATTGATCTTTGCTATTGTTTTCTTCATTTCTCTTTCATTTATCTTTGCTCTGATCTTTATGATTTCTTTCCTTCTGCTAACTTTGGGTTTTGTTTGTTCTTTCTCTAGTTCCTTTTGTGTAAGGTTAGATTGTTTATTTGATATTTTTCTTGTTTCTTGAGGTAGGCTTGTATAGCTATAACCTTTCATCTTAGAACTGCTTTTGCTGCATTCCATAGGTTTTGGATCATCGTATTGTTTAGCCTCCATGTGTTGTGTTTTTTACGTTTTTTTCCCTGTAATTGATTTCTAATCTCACAGTGTTGTGGTCAGAAAGATGCTTGGTTTGATTTCAATGTTCTTAAATTTACTGAGGCTTGATTTGTGATCCAAGATGTGATCTATCCTGGAGAATGTTCCATGTGCCCTTGAGAAGAAAGTGTAATCTGCTGTTTTGTAATGGAATGTCCTATAAATATCAATTAAATCTATCTGGTCTATTGTGTCATTTAAGCTTCTGTTTCCTTGTTTGTTTTCATTTTGGATGATCTGTCCATTGGTGTAAGTGAGGTGTTAAAGTCCCCCACTGTTATTGTGTTACTGTCGATTTCCTGTTTTATAGCTGTTAGCAGTTGCCTTATGTATTGAGGTGCTCCTATGTTGGGTGCATATATATTTATAATTGATGTATCTTCTTCTTGGATTGATCCCTTGATCATTATGTAGTGTCCTTCCTTGTCTCTTGTAACATTCTTTATTTTAAAGTCTATTTTTTCTGATATGAGTTTTTGATATGTCTTATAAAGTTGTCTCCAAAAGAATATTTGTTCTGGTTAAAAATTATCCCATTTGGAGCTAGGCAGTTTCCTGACACTGCTCCTTATTAATTCTGTGACATGAGGAAAGTTACCTCACCTCTCTCAAATTCACTTTTTTCCACATGTAAAGTAATAATTTTAATCATAGTTAACTTATGATTTCATTGTGAAGATGTACACTATAAATCTTATTACCCTGCCTTTAAGTACTCAGTTTATACATACAATTATTTATATCAAATGATCAGAATTTTATAATAACCCAAATAATTTATCCTATTTTTTATCATTAGCTTAGTTTATGCCACTGAAAATTATCTGTCTTTCTACAAAAACTGTTTTAGAGATCATTGAAATATTTCCTCTAAAATTTCTCTATGCAGTTAAATATCAAATCCAGATTTGAAAGCAAATAAACTCACCCACACACACTCAGAAACACTTTGTTGTTGCACAACAGAAAATCTGAGCAATGTAAAATTAATGAATATCATTATTTACCTCTCCAATAATTGCTGTAGTCCCATCTGACTCATTTACCCACACTTTTTGTGCATTTCCCCTTTCATAGGTTTCATATGCTGCTCCATTGGCACGTTTCTCTATGGAAATTGCAGGGTCCTAATAATTGAGAAAAGAAACTATAGAAAAATCAATTAATTTACAAACGTGTAAATACTAAAACTTAATATATATAATCAGTTATTACCAAGATGATGACATATTTCTGCCCATGGTCATGCAAATCTTGAACAAATTCAGGGAGGCCATTAAATGCAACTTGATCATAAGTAAAGTCTTTCTTGTCTTCCATATAGTCAATATCAGTGACCTGTGTATCCTGAAAATTAGCAGAGTATATTTCAATAAACAGTACTGAAAGAACCCTCTAATCACCTCAACTTTTAAGTCTAAAGAATTTGTATTATAAATATAATGATTAAAAAGTAAATGAACTTAGATCTCTTTTATTTCACTAAAGACACAATGGTATTGCTTATAAAACTAGTTTTTCTAATTCTAAAGTACAAAAGCATTAAATGATTATTCACATTTGTTTCAGTGATGATCACTGGATATGTATTAGGTCAATATATATATATATGTATATGTACATATATGGGGTTCTTTGTATAAAAAACAAAACTGCACATTACATAAAATACATTAAAATTTTATTACATTAAAAAGTATACAAGCTCTAAAAACAAAGTATATTTAAAAAACTGACTGTAATTTTGTTCACACTTCAACATGTGTTCTAGTGTAGTATAAATCATAATCAGTTCTCAAAATTCAGGTAGGCCTGGACGTTGCATATGGACATAATGTGTACTTTATCATTAAAAAAGCAGCTTAATAATTTATATTTATATCTATATCTATATGGTATATATGATAATCCTGACAATTTCCTACACTTATTATTATATGACAACATTTAACTTGAAATATATTCCCACAAACCCTTCATCCTACTTACAAATGGTATGCCAGCTTCCCGATTTCTTCGTACCACTTCTTTCACTACATCAAGTGACTTATAATTCCAGCGACTAAGTTGGAATCCAAGACTCCAATATGCTGGCATTGTTGGTCGTCCAATGAGCTTGAAGTAAATGGATATTTAATTAGTCTCAATAACGAACATTAGAAACAAATATTAATATGCTTCTTATTGTTACATCTCTAGTATTGATTTGAGTTTAACTATATATTTTAAACAAAGATTTTGTGTCTGCATTCTAAATGTGTCCTGGATATTCTCTTAGAATTTTGTTATGAAACACTTAGCAAGTTTATGTTCTGTGACTCATCTTTTGTTAATTTTGTGTTAAAAAATCAGAAAGATAGCACTTAAAAAAGTAGCATTTACAAAAGTATATTTTGCCCTGCATAGAAAGTTAAAAAAGAGAATAAAAGAATAACATTAAAGAGATTTGAGAAAAAGAAAATTGTCCCACCACACTCCCACTTCTTGTAGCAACAAAATGAATGAATGAATGATCATCACATAAGAAAAAAAGATGTTTAAAAGTATACAATTTCTATTCCCTTGCATTTTGGCACTTATTTCTCTCTGAGTTTGCAAAAATATTAATAAAACATATTTCTACAAGGATCCCAGGCGGTTATTTCATAAGGTACTTATATTCACATGTAGGACATTGGTTTCTTCCCTCCCTCAAGGGCCAAATGAGCCCTTCTCCTCCCACTCTCTGGTGGCCCAAGCAGACTCAGTGAAAACTCACAACAGAGCACCAATGTCTCATCACAACAGAGCACAGGATTTTGCACACGGAAAGATGAGTGCAACTGATATTAAGTTTTTTCACCAAAAACTAAGTATTAGGTTACATTAAGACAAATATCTTATTTGGCATGATGGGTTTTCTTTGGTTTAGGTATTTATATATGTATATATATATGTTTATATATATGTATCTTTATGTAATATACATTTTTTTGGATCCATGATTTCTTCATCATGTATGTCTAAAAAGTGCTATGGGCAAGAAGGGAATAAAGATGCAGACCTACTAGAGAATGAACTTGAGGATACGGGGAGGGGGAAGGGTAAGCTGGAACAAAGTGAGAGTGGCATGGACATATATACACTACCAAATGTAAAATAGATAGTTAGGGGGCAGCAACCACATAGCACAGGGAGATCAGCTCGGTGCTTTGTGACCACCTAGAGGGGTGGGAGGGAGGGATATGCAAGAGGGAAGAGATATGGGGATATATGTATATGTATAACTGATTCATTTCGTTATAAAGCAGAAACTAACACACTATTGTAAAGCAATTATACTCCAATAAAGATGTTTAAAAAAAGTGCTATGTAAAAATTAAAAAAAATACTCAGGTTATTGTAGTCTATTAAATTTTAGCATTAAATTAATTTTTAAAAACTTGGTATCAAATAAAACTCCTCCAAAACTCAGTATGTTTAAACTCTATTCATAAACACCTTATGTTCCATTGAACTTCTTTAAAGATTTGGACATGTGATTGAAATTTCTGTGTGTGTGTGTGTGTGTGTGTGTGTATTATATGTATCATATAATTTATTTTCATAAAAGTGTATAAAACATGTTTTATTATATATTATATTATGTACTATTCATCTTATACCTTATATGTATATATTATCTTTAAAACTTATGAAATGATCTAGTCATTCAAATGCATTAAGTTTTAAATTTTGACATACTCAGACCACAAATGTATTAATTTATACAGAGAGGATAATTTGTTTTTCTTCAAACAAGAAGTAGTTTCTTTTGCCTCTCTCTACATAATTTGAGCCCCATTGAAATGCAGCAGTGATTAATAGTGCTATATTCTATACAAGTCATTTATCTTATTCTTTAAATTCAAGCTTCTACAAGTCTGCCCATAAAAGGATGTATGCAAATGGACTGCTATATCACATGAATGCTGCATTCTCATGTCAAACATGACTCAAACTCAACTACTGCTGACCACAGACTTTACCCGGCATGTAATAGACAACTATCCCAACTAATATTTCACAAATAAAATATAAAATTCTTACAAAAATGTGCTGTCCCCTCTTTTGATGGTGTGATAACTGTATACAATAACTATGATTTCATATTATAGAGACTGTAAATTTTCTTGACTTTCTGAAATTCACATTTATGAACAGCAATTTGGGAATTGCTAGACATTGTAAATTATTCAATTGTGTAAAACCCTATCTACTTTTATTTCAAGTTTTTAGATCCTAACTAAAGTTTTTGATAGTACTTGCTTCTCTTTTGAGATCATTTTGAAAATGGGACTTATATGTCGTGAGATTTATCAATAAAACAAATTTTATAAATAGGCATGATACTTAAATCTTATATCTATAAAAATTATTTATTTTTTATAATAACACCAGAAATTATATACACTAACAGTCACAGGAGAACAATTTACATGGGAGAAATGTCTAGAATTAGGCTCAAAAAAGCCTTGGATTCCTCACCTTTCTAAGGTCCATCTTGGGCTCAGGTACACTAAGATGCTATTTAATAGGTAAATGAGAGTTGTTTAGACAGTAACCTTAAGAAGTTAAGACTTCAGACTATGTTTCAATATCTGTCCTTCTAAGACTGAGTGTCAGAGCCAATTTTCCTGGAATTTACCTATGGTACATTAACAGCAAGTTTCACTAGACTTCCTCATAACTCGCTTGCCTCTAAGATTCTTATCAAAGGGATGCATGACCTATATGTCCATTACCTATCCTCAGACTTGAAGATAAGATACTTCCTTTTGTTTTATCCCACCAAAGAAGGTCATGAATAAGTAAAGATTTAATATGCAACATCTCAAAGGAATCCAACTACTGAACTCACCTGCCTAGAAGCAAGAAACAACTTGATATCTGAAATGTAGACATCTAAATATACC
This sequence comes from Physeter macrocephalus, assembly GCF_002837175.3. Lineage (NCBI taxonomy): Eukaryota > Metazoa > Chordata > Mammalia > Artiodactyla > Physeteridae > Physeter > Physeter macrocephalus. The sequence goes on from NC_041214.2 coordinate 59,024,801, forward strand.
TAGGTGTCACTGTATATCAAAAACAAAAACAAAAAAAAACCCACTTTTTCATATCTGAAAAATGGTAAGGTTTAAAAATATATTTAGCTAAGAGGCCTCAAATATCTTAGCTAAAATCATTTTAATACATAGACATGTTTGAAAGTATGGTAGAAAAAATTTTAAAAAATAAACCTGAAACACACCTCTTGATACTGTTGAACTACTTGTTCTGGAGTATCTCCTAGAAAAATGTAAAAGTCCAGAATGCCACCTGTAACTCTGTAAGTTACTATTGGAGTAGGCTGGATGAAAATCTCTACAAAACAAAAATTGGAAAAGCATATGTAAATAGTAAACATGTACATGTGATAAAGTAATTGCAATGTCTATTTAAAGTACTTTGTATTAATCACATAGTTTTACAGTTTTTTTTGTGTGTGTGTGTGTGTGTGTGTGTATTATATGTATCATATAATTTATTTTCATAAAAGTGTATAAAACATGTTTTATTATATATTATATTATGTACTATTCATCTTATACCTTATATGTATATATTATCTTTAAAACTTATGAAATGATCTAGTCATTCAAATGCATTAAGTTTTAAATTTTGACATACTCAGACCACAAATGTATTAATTTATACAGAGAGGATAATTTGTTTTTCTTCAAACAAGAAGTAGTTTCTTTTGCCTCTCTCTACATAATTTGAGCCCCATTGAAATGCAGCAGTGATTAATAGTGCTATATTCTATACAAGTCATTTATCTTATTCTTTAAATTCAAGCTTCTACAAGTCTGCCCATAAAAGGATGTATGCAAATGGACTGCTATATCACATGAATGCTGCATTCTCATGTCAAACATGACTCAAACTCAACTACTGCTGACCACAGACTTTACCCGGCATGTAATAGACAACTATCCCAACTAATATTTCACAAATAAAATATAAAATTCTTACAAAAATGTGCTGTCCCCTCTTTTGATGGTGTGATAACTGTATACAATAACTATGATTTCATATTATAGAGACTGTAAATTTTCTTGACTTTCTGAAATTCACATTTATGAACAGCAATTTGGGAATTGCTAGACATTGTAAATTATTCAATTGTGTAAAACCCTATCTACTTTTATTTCAAGTTTTTAGATCCTAACTAAAGTTTTTGATAGTACTTGCTTCTCTTTTGAGATCATTTTGAAAATGGGACTTATATGTCGTGAGATTTATCAATAAAACAAATTTTATAAATAGGCATGATACTTAAATCTTATATCTATAAAAATTATTTATTTTTTATAATAACACCAGAAATTATATACACTAACAGTCACAGGAGAACAATTTACATGGGAGAAATGTCTAGAATTAGGCTCAAAAAAGCCTTGGATTCCTCACCTTTCTAAGGTCCATCTTGGGCTCAGGTACACTAAGATGCTATTTAATAGGTAAATGAGAGTTGTTTAGACAGTAACCTTAAGAAGTTAAGACTTCAGACTATGTTTCAATATCTGTCCTTCTAAGACTGAGTGTCAGAGCCAATTTTCCTGGAATTTACCTATGGTACATTAACAGCAAGTTTCACTAGACTTCCTCATAACTCGCTTGCCTCTAAGATTCTTATCAAAGGGATGCATGACCTATATGTCCATTACCTATCCTCAGACTTGAAGATAAGATACTTCCTTTTGTTTTATCCCACCAAAGAAGGTCATGAATAAGTAAAGATTTAATATGCAACATCTCAAAGGAATCCAACTACTGAACTCACCTGCCTAGAAGCAAGAAACAACTTGATATCTGAAATGTAGACATCTAAATATACCTAGGTGTCACTGTATATCAAAAACAAAAACAAAAAAAAACCCACTTTTTCATATCTGAAAAATGGTAAGGTTTAAAAATATATTTAGCTAAGAGGCCTCAAATATCTTAGCTAAAATCATTTTAATACATAGACATGTTTGAAAGTATGGTAGAAAAAATTTTAAAAAATAAACCTGAAACACACCTCTTGATACTGTTGAACTACTTGTTCTGGAGTATCTCCTAGAAAAATGTAAAAGTCCAGAATGCCACCTGTAACTCTGTAAGTTACTATTGGAGTAGGCTGGATGAAAATCTCTACAAAACAAAAATTGGAAAAGCATATGTAAATAGTAAACATGTACATGTGATAAAGTAATTGCAATGTCTATTTAAAGTACTTTGTATTAATCACATAGTTTTACAGTTTTTTTAAATGATTAAGATAAGGTATTGAAGATAAGAATATAGGAGAAAAGTGGAAAGCCACCATACATGAGGTTTAAGATAGGATATTCCAGATGCTTCCTTTTACAGATGTTGGCAAAAGCTCCTCTAGAAACTGCTTAGCAGGGGATAGAGGATCCATCTTTTTACAACAAAAGGATTTCTTTTTAAAATTGCATTTCAATTAGTTATTTTAATTGAAGATTCTGTGAAACATCATATTATCACATGTTGATTTCTAAGAAAAAAATTACATAGGTTTTTAATTTGTCTATATGCAAGACATAGTAATTGTCTGAATAACCATATGGTATACACCTCTTGCTTAAATTTTTGTAGTTTTTACTATCACTGATCCACCTATCCAATTTAGGTATTGCATTATTCATGACATTAAAAAACAAAAGGTTCTACACTATTTGAATTATGATAAAATTAAAAAGATCATTCTTGCTTCTTTTTATCCCCATATAGACCTTTCTGTTTTTTATCTGGAGTGACATATTAACTTATCTTAACAAATGAGGCTATGTGAATGGGAATATTCATTTGTATGGATGTGTTCAGTGTTCCTCTGGAGGGAAAATGAAGTGCCTGAATATCACAATACAGCATACTTTCTCTCAAACAGAAGCACAGATATGCAAAAATCCATGTCTCACTAACTACAAAATCTGCTTATAATAATTTCACCTTCTAAATCAGTAACAACAAAGTTTACTCTGGTATGCAATACCTATGATTGGAATAAAGAAAGCAGTTAAAACATTTCAAGTCTCATTTAAATATATTATCAGATAAATTACTCTTACCCATGGCATTGCTGTTCATTAAGAAAACACCAAATGACTTTCCAGAAGTATCTTCAATGCACATGAAGAATGTTTGATGGCCATATAAATTATTATTATTCTATAAGGCATAAATTTATTTAAAATAAAAAGATTATACATTGAAAATGGACTTTATGGATTCCAACTTATTCTTGTAATTTACTCTTCATATTTAACTTACTCCCATACTCCTATAACAATTTTCTCTATATAAATACCATATGAAATATTGTAGCACAAAAAACGTTGAACTTATTTTAATTATTAATACATTAAGATATAAATATATAACTATATATTATACTATTGTTTATTTTCCTTTATGTTTTATTATGATTAAATGAGTTTTAATAAGATATTAATCAACTATACTTCAATTAAAGAAAAAAAGTTATCCATGATAGGGTAATAGCATGCTTATCCATTATGTCTCATGTATGCCCAAGGTATTGTAGGGAATTCCAAAATGATGTCCACCCTCATAGAACTTTTGCAGTACAGTCGTTGAGAGCTGATGAGTAGATGAAGTGGTGGAGGAAAATTGGAAATGAACTTAAGTGAAAGAAGAAAGACTTCTTGGCTGATTGGGTATGGAAGTTCAAAGGAAAGATGTATGAAAAAGCTATGAGGTATTTATTAGCCTGGTATTTATTAGGTGTTTATTATAGACAGTGATGCTGTAAACAAAGATTGGCAAAATTTGTTAATATTTTTGTACGAAATGAGGGTCTTTAAAACAACAACTCACATTCATTTTGAGCAATGAAAGAGCATCAGCATTTTAAAAATCATTAACATTTGACTCAAAGCAATCATGAATGAATAAAAAAAGTTTTTATAATGGTATGGTTTTTGTCCCGAAGAGTCGCATATTCTAGAAGTACAGACAAATGTATACACAAATAATACACTGTGATGTTTGTCATATTAAAATATGAATAAAGGGTTAGGAAGTAAAGATTAACTCTGCATGGAGGAGTTTGGGAAAAGTTCTTAAGAGGCGAAACCAACCGAGCTGTCAATGACTTGTATAAATAATAAAGAACTTCAAGGTTTAGCACTTACAAAGAGAACTAACCTCTTGTGAAAATATGTGAATTTAAGAAAGATGATGATATGTTATGGTAAAGGAAAAAGTGGGTATAGATGCAGGACATGATGTCCAGTAGATAGACAGACACCATATCATACAAACAAAGCCATGTAAAACAAGGTGCTTGGAATTATTCTTGTGCAATAACTAACCCTGGATAGGTTTAAGTACAAGAGTGGAATGATAAAATATAAAAGTGAAAATCAAAAGAAAACATTCCTAAATTGGAAATATATTTTAAAATATTCATAAAATCAGTTGGTCACTTATTTATTTTAGGACTTTGATATCAATCCTCACCCCTAAAGTAAACAAGCTTCTGGAATGTGTATCACTAACATCAAATAAATAATGGCTTCAAACAGGCTAAAATTATCCTCAAATATACCTATTTTATTTATAACAAGAAAGAGAGTGGCTTACATCACCAGGAAGTTGATCCCGAGTAAAAATTGGCCATGTTTTCCAATATAAATCATGGCGAAATCTCTTATGAATATGTTCCCCAATACCATAAATATATTCACTGGAAAGTCTGGCTGAGATCTGTAAATACTGGTCAGAGTATACCAGTGGACCAATGCTGGTGTCAAACCTGTAGCATGAAATAAATAAATAAATGAGCTAGAAGCATATAAAACGTTCTACTAAATACAGGTCTATGTTATCATCCAGAATATTGCATTTTAAATATGTCAGTCTTTAGCTATTATCAATTCTTAGTAACACATGAATTTTATACCATAACCAGAACTTGTTAATTCCATCAACACAATTTGTTTCATCATCATCAATATGATTCTTCACATGCATTCTCTCCTTTTATCTTCACCAAAATCCTAAAGCACAACTACCATTATAAATTTCGTTTCACAAATGACACAAATTGGACAAATTTATTCATGTTTTCAAGGTTAGGCAGCAGAGCCAAATTTCAGACATAGTTCTGCTTTGCTCCAGAGACAGAGTTTTAAAATACAGTACTATACTGGTTTCCGTACCTCTAATATATATATTAAAATTAAGTTGAAAATTATTTTTCCAAAAAGAGAAAGGTTACATGTTTTATGCATATCAAATATATACTATGAGAAATGTTAAACAGCATTTCTGTGATTTAACATAAACTCAATCACAAGTTATTAAAATATATTTACAGAAAATAATTGCTGATATTCAGTCTTGACAATTGTTTAATTAACCTTTCTTGGAGATTCAAGAGCTATAATCTTGAAAGTTATTAAATTCTTTGCAACAAGTATCCCTCAAAATACATTTATAATGAAGGCATTCAGGTAATATTTAAATTAATATATATATAGTATTTAAATTTATTATATGTTAATATATACTCAATTTAATTTCATACATATATATGAAAAATCCTCTAATTGTACTATGGAAATTCGTCACTCTCTGCTTAGTAACTATTTGACACTACAAACTGACAACAGAATATGATAAATAATGGGGAAAAGACACAACAGGAGTTTAAGTATGCAAAAATATAAACAAGGCTTAGATTGTATCAGTAATGCTCTTCACCTTCAACTTTGGTTGGCCCCATTTCTATACTTTCATTCATGTTCTTATTCCTTTCTTCCATGAGAAATTAAAATCTCTTTAACATTATAATCTTTAAAACATGTACACCCACCCTCTTTTGGGAGGAAATTTAATCTTTCTGAAAATGCCCTAAAATTAAGACTTTCATAATTCTATGAAAACATAATAAAATTGACCAATTATTTAATCTTTTATTAATATAAAATAATTACTTACAAAAGTCTATCATTGCTTTTTCTATAAACTTTAATGTTAAATGGATTGTCTATAACCTTCACATCATACAATGTATCAGAAGCTGCAGTTCCACTAAATTCTTTTACAAACTGATGAGGAACTTCATATCTTCTATTATTTGGATCAGTAATCTGCAAAGATTTGAAAAATTAGCATTATTTGATTCAAAACTGTTATTTAATTTTTCAATTCTGAACTAAGTATTAAATGTGAGTTCTAAACATGAAATAATAAATTTAATAATTTTATAGATGAGTTATTAACCTAGTCATAAACTTAACTTTAATATTGCTGAATGGCTATGCACAGAATAAATTGTAAAGGAATTAATAGAATTAGTTGGTCATAATGGTACTATATTAAATAAAAATTTTTATTGACCAATATAAAAAAAATGATATTATTAAATATTGATTCTTGAATACTGGGTTTTTGTAATTTAATTATCCTTGTTACATTTCAGTGATCACCTGCTTAAAAATCCTGCAAGAATTTTGAATTTTGTTTAAAATAAAATCTTAATTTTTGTGAAATTTTGGTTAAAAGGTAATGTACAAAGGATATAGTGTTTTCACTGCCAAATCCAAAAGACGATACTAATAAACTACTTGGTAAAAAAACAGCAGAAATTAGTTTCTTTAAAATCATGACTAGAGCACTCCCTCTTGCGAGAGCACTGGAATCACAACTAATTAACGAACAGTTATCAGCAGGAAGACATTGGAACTCACCAAAAAATACCCGACATCCAAAGACAAAGGAGAAGCCTCAGTGAGACGGTAGGAGGGGTGCAATCACAATAAAAATCATATCCCATAAGCACTCACAAACTGGAGAACAAACTGGAGAACAATTATACCACAGAAGTCTACCCACTAGAGTGAAAGTTCTGAGCCCCACATCAGGCTCCTGAGCCTAAGGGTCTGGCAATGTGATGAGGAATTCCCAGAGAATCAGACTTTGAAGGCTAGTGGGATTTGATTGCAGGACGTCAACAGGAATGAGGGAAACAGAGACTCTACTCTTGGAGGGCACAAACAAAGTAGTGTGCACATAAGGACCCAGGAGAAAGGAGCAGTGACCCCATAGGAGACTGAACCAGACCTACCTGCTGGTTTGGAGGGCCTCCTGCAGAGGTGGGGGTTGGCTGTAGCTCACCATGGGGACAAGGACACTGGCAGCAGAAGTTCTGGGAAGTACTCCTTGGCATGAACCCTCCCAGAGTCTGCCATTAGCCCCACCAAAGAGCCTGTAGCCTCCAGTGCTCAGTCACCTCAGGCCAAACAACCAACAGGGAGGGAACTCAGCCCCACCTACCAGCAGACAAGTGCATTAAAGTTTTACTGAACTCTGCCGACCAGAGTAAAACCTAGCTCTACCCACAACCAGTCCCTCCCATCAGGAAGCTTGCACAAGCCTCCTAGATGGCCTCATCCACCAGAAGGCAGACAGTAGAAACAAAAAGAACTACAATCCTGCCACCTGTGGAAGGAAAACCACATTCACAGGAAGAGAGACAAAATGAAAAAGCAGAGGACTATGTATCAGATGAAGGAACAAGATAAAAACCCAGAAAAACGCTAAATAAAGTGGAGATAGGTAACCTTCCAGAAAAAGAATTCAGAATAATGATACGGAAGATGATCCAGAAACTTGGAAAAAGAATAGAGGCAAAGATTGAGAAGGTGCAAGAAATGTTTAACAAAGACCTAGAGGAATTAAAGAACAAACAGACATAGATGAACAATACAATAACTGAAATGAAAAATACACTAGAAGGAATCAATAGCAGAATAACTGAGGCAGAAGAACGGATAAGTTACCTGAAAGACAGAATGGTAGGCTGCACTGCCATGGAAGAGAATAGAGAAAAAAGAATGAAAAGAAATGAAGAGAGCCTAAGAGACATCTGGGACAATATAAAATGCACCAACATTCATAATATAGGGGTCCCAGAAGGAGAAGAGAGAGAGAGAGGACCTGAGAAAATATTTGAAGAGATTATAGTCAAAAACTTCCCTAACATGGGAAAGGAAATAGCCACCCAAGTCCAGGAAGTGCAGAGAGTCCCAGGCAGGATAAACCCAAGGAGAAACCAGCCAAGACACATGGTAATCAAACTGACAAAAATTAAAGGAAAAGAAAAACTATTAAAAGCAACAAGAGAAAAATGACAAATAACATACAAGGGAAATCCCATAAGGTTAACAGCTAATTTCTTGGCAGAAACTCTACAAGCCAGAAGGGAGTGGCATGATATATTTAAATGGTGAAAGGAAAGAAAAACTATTCTCTTTCTAAAGGAAAGAACCTACAACCAAGATTACTCTACCCGGCAAGGATCTCATTCAGATTCAAAGGAGATATCAAAGCTTTACAGACAAGCAAAAGCTAAGAGAATTCAGCACCACCAAACCAGCTCTACAACAAACGCTAAAGGAACTTTTCTAATTGGGAAACACAAGAGAAGAAAATGATCTACAAAACAAACCCAAAACAATTAAGAAAATGGTAACAGGAACATACATATTGATAATTACCTTAAATGTGTATGGATTAAATGCTCTAACCAAAAGACACAGGTTCACTGAATGGATAAAAAAACAAGACACATATATATGCTGTCTACGAGAGACCCACTTCAGACCTAGGGACACATACAAAGTGAAAGTGAGGGGTTGGCAAAAGATATTCCATGCAAATGGAAATCAAAAGGAGTAGCAATAGTCATATCAGAAAAAATAGACTTTAAAATAGAGAATGTTACAAGAGACAAGGAAGGACACTACATAATGATCAAGGGATCAATCCAAGAAGAAGACGTAATAATTATAAATACATATGCACCCAACATAGCAGCACCTCAATAAATAAGTCAAATGCTAACAGCTATAAAAGAGGGAATTGGCAGTAACACAAAAATAGTGTGGGACTTTAACACCTCACTTACACTAATGGACAGATCATCCAGAGAGAAAATTAATAAGGAAACACAAGCTTTAAATGACACAATAGACCAGATAGATTTAATTGATGTGTATAGGACATTCCATCCAAAAACAGAAGATTACACTTTCTTCTCAAGTGCACATGGAACATTCTCCAGGATAGATCACATCTTGGGTCACAAATCAAGCCTCAGTAAATTTAAGAAAATTGAAATCATATCAAGCATGTTTTCTGACAACAACGCTATGGGATTAGAAATCAATTACAGGGACTAAAACGTAAAAAACACAAACACATGGAGGCTAAACAATATGTTGCTAAATAACCAAGAGATCACTGAAGAAATCAAAGAGGAAATCAAAAAATATCTAGAGACAAATGACAATGAAAAAACGATGATCCAAAACCCATGGGATGCAGCAAAGAAGTCATAAAGATCAGAGCAGAAATAAATGAAATAGAAACAAAGAAAACAATAGCAAAGATCAGTACTAAAAGCTGGTTCTTTGAGAAGATAAACAAAATTGATAAACTTTCAGCCAGACTCATCAAGAAAAAGCTGGAGGACTCAAAACAATAAAATTAGAAATGAAAAGGAGAAGTTACAATGGACACCGCAGAAATACAAACATCATAAGAGACTACTACAAGCAAATTTTTGCCAATAAAATGGACAACCTGGAAGAAATGGACAAATTCTTAGAAAGCTATAAGCTTCCAAGACTGAACCAGGAAGAAATAGAAAATATGAACAGAACAATCACAAGCACTGAAATTGAAACTGTGATTAAAATCTTCCAACAAACAAAAGTCCAGGACCAGATGGTTAAAGTGAATTTTATCAAACATTTAGAGAAGAGCTAACACCCATCTTTCTCAAACTCTTCAAAAAAATTGCAGAGGAAGGAACACTCCCAAACTCATTCTACGAGGCCACCATCACCCTGATACCAAAACCAGACAAAGATACTACACAAAAAGAAAATGGCACACCAACATCACTGATGAATATAAATGCAAAAATCCTCAGCAAAATACTAGCAAACAGAATAAAACAACTCCTTAAAAGTGTCATACACCATATCAAGTGGGATTTTTTCCAAGGATGAAAGGATTCTTCAATATACACAAATCAATCAATGTGATACACCATATTAACAAACTGAAGAATAAAAAACATATGATCATCTCAGTATATGCAGAGAAAACTTTCGACAAAATTCAACACTCATTTATGATAAAAACCCTCCAGAAAGTAGGCATAGAGGGAACCTACCTCAATATAATAAAGGCCATATATGACAAACCCACAGCAAACATCATTCTCAAAGGAGAAAAACTGAAAGCATTTACTCTAAGATCAGAAACAAGACAAGGATGTCCACTTTCACCACTATTATTCAACACAGTTTTGGAAGTCCTAGCCATGGCAATCAGAGAAGAAAAAGAAACAAAAGGGATACAAATTGGAAAAGAAATAAAACTGTCACTGTTTGCAGATGACATGATACTATACATAGATAATCCTAAAGATGCCACCAGAAAACTGCTAGAGCTAATCAATGAATTTTGTAAAGTTGCAGGATATAAAATGAATGCACAGAAATCTCTTGCATTCCTATGTACTAATAACGAAAGATCAGAAAGAGAAATTAAGGAAACACTTCCATTTATCATTGCAACAAAATGAATAAAATACCTAGGAATAAACCTACCTATGAAAGTAAAAGACCTGAACTCAGAAAACTATAAGACACTGATGAAAGAAATCAAAGATGACACAAACAGATGGAGAGATAGACCATGTTCTTGGATTGGAAGAATCGATATTGTGAAAATCACTATTTTACCTAAAGCAATCTACAGATTCAGTGCAATCCCTATCAAATTACCAAAAGTATTTTTTACAGAACTAGAACAGAACATTTAAAATTTGTATGGACACAAAAGACCCCAAATAGCCAAAGCAATCTTGAGGGGAAAAACGGACCTAGAGGAATCAGACTCGCTGACTTCAGACTATACTACAAATCTATGGTAATCAAGACAATATGGTACTGGCACAAAAACAGATCAATGGAAAAGGATAGAAAGCCCAGAGATAAACCGATAAACCTATGCTCAACTAATCTATGACAAAGGAGGCAAGGATATACAATGGAGAAAAGACAGTCTCTTCAATAATCAGTGGAACAGGATAGAAAGCCCAGAGATAAACCCACACACATATGGTCACCTTTTCTTTGATAAAGGAGGGAAGGATATACAGTGGAGAAAAGACAGCCTCTTCAATAAGTGGTGCTGGGAAAACTGGACAGCTACATGTAAAAGTATGAAATTAGAACACTCCCTAACACCACACACAAGAATAAACTCAAAATGGGTTAAAGACCTAAATGTAAGGCCAGACACTATCAAACTCTTAGAGGAAAACATAGGCAGAACACTCTTTGACATAAATCACAGCAAGATCCTTTTTGACCCACCTCCTAGAGTAATGCAAATAAAAACAAAAATAAACAAATGGGACCTCATGAAACTTAAAAGCTTTTGCACAGCAAAGGAAACTATAAACAAAATATAATGACAACCCTCAGAATGGGAGATAACTTTTGCAAATGAATCAACAAACAAAGGATTAATCTCCAAAATATATAGACAGCTCATTCAGCTTAATAAAAATAAAAAACAACCCAATCAAAAAATGGGGAGAAGATCTAAACAGACATTTCTCCAGAGAAGACATACAGATGGCCAAGAGGCACATGAAAAGCTGCTCAACATCACTAGTTATTAGAGAAATGCAAATCAAAACTACAATGAGGTAGCACCTCACACCGCTTAAAATGGGCATCATCAGAAAATCTACAAACAACAAATGCTGGAGAGAGTGTGGAGAAAAGGGAACCCTCTTGCACTCTTGGTGGGAATGTAAATTGATAGAACCACTATGGAGAACAGTATGGAAGTTCCTTAAAAAACTAAAAATATAACTACCATATAACCCAGCAATCCCACTACTGGGCGTATACCCAGAGAAAACCATAATTCAAAAAGACACATGCACCCCAGTGTTCATTGCAGCACTATTTACAACAGCCAGGTCATGGAAGTAACCTAAATGCCCATCGACAGACAAATGGATAAAGAAGATGTGGTATATATATACAATGGAATATTACTCTCATAAAAAGGAATGAAATTGGGTCATTTGTAGAGATGTGAATGGACCTAGAGACTGTCATACAGAGTGAAATAACTCAGAAAGAGAAAAAGAAATACTGAATATGAATGCATATATGTGTAATCTAGAAAAATGGTACAGATGAACCAGTGTGCAAGTCAGAAATAGAGACACAGATGTAGAGAACAAACATATGGACACCAAGGGGGGAAAGCAGGGGTGGAGGGTTGTTGTGGTGGGAAGAATTGGGAGATTTGGATTGACATATATGCTCTAATATGTATAAAATAGATAACTAATAAGAACCTGATGTATAAAAAAATAATAAAATCCAAAAAAAAAATCATGACTAGAAGTGATATCAGTAAAAAGAACTAGAGTGTGTCACATTGATATAGAACAATTAACATCTTTCTCAAATTAAATTTTAAACTAATCTTTTATCGCAGTCTTTAGTTGAATAACAAAAAATTACTAAAGTTTTTTGAGTGTTTATTCTTCTCAGGACACTGTACCAAATATTTTACATTGACTATATTATTAAATTATTCAAAAACTACTGCCAGAGAAAAATTTCTTATGTTATATTTGAGTAAACAGTCTCAGAGAAGTGGAGTAATGAGTCTAAACTAGTTCTTTGCTTTGGAATAAATATTTATTAAGAGGGAAATGTCTTGTTGGGGTGAAAAGTGTATTCATAACATGTTTTATTAATAACTTTTCTTTAGAAATCTCAAAGACCAAACCTTGAACCGGAAACGCTTGGGTGTCTGACTTTGAGTTGTGAGGAGAACAGTGTCAATGTCATTTCCAAATAGTGTTGGTGAAGGTATCCTGTTTAATTTGGCTTCAAGTCCTTAAAGAAAGAAAAAAAGTTTGCATGAATTATGACTTTATTTACAAAGATTAATAAGTATTAAATATTTTCACGTTTTCTAATTTTCTTGCCTGTCACATATAATGACTTTTTTTTCATTTGGAAGATACAATCATGCAAAAAATGTCCTTAATATACCAATTTGAACATTTTTGTGTACATATTTCCCATTTGATTTTATTTAAGATATCTTTCCAAAGAAAATTTTTAAATGTACTTTTTTCATTCAACTTAAAATATATTGGATCATCATGATAGAACACGTCTCACCAGTAATTGTTGATGTTGTTCCCTCAGCATTATAGCCATGGTTATCTACGAAGAAGCACCAAGGAATTACAGAATTATTCCATGGTCTCCAGCAGCAACCTCGAGCTGCACAAAGTGTCTGATAAAACATTTATTAAAGGAATCATGGGGTTAGTATTGTTATCATATGGGTCAATCTCTATTTTTTAAACATACACTCATTCCAATAAATGTCTGAGTGAATGTTTAAAAAAATCTTATTTCCTCAAATATATAATGTGCTAAAATATCATTTATTCTTTTGTTCCTTTCACTTGGAAGAAATGTAAATATTTGATGAATTGAATCAATTACACCCTATCAGAGACTGATGTTCTGAGTTGTGATTTATCAGATTTACATATCAATACACATTATTGTAAGCTCATGTTATTTTAAAGGTTCCTGCCCTCTGGATAATTACAGTCTATTCTGTTGTCATGTAGTCAATGCAGAAGAACTAAAATATTTATTGTGTACCAATTATGTATCAAGTTGCAATTGAGGCTATAAAGATGAAGATATGGCCCTAAACTTAAGCCTACATAAAATGTTTAAGGTAGTTATTTCCAGAAAATTAATAGTTCAATATGATTTAAACTAGTTTATGTGCCAGTTGTTGCAACATCCAGTTAATAAAGTAAAATACTAAATTCTCAGTAATTTTATGATCTATATGGAAAGATTATATGAAGTGGAAGAAAAATTATATATGTTTATAGTAAAAATTGAGTCACATGGTGCTGCTGTGTGTTAACATTGGTATAATCAAAAATCTATTTAATATTTAAATTTAATAGTGTGACATGTTTTCATAATTTGAATGCTTGTGAGCTTTTTCTTCTTGGCTATTTGCCTTGAAAAAAATGTTAAAAGCCTCCACTTTTACCAGCTGATGATATACATGTTAACTTCTCTCCTATTTTTAATATCAAATTAAAATGACATCAGGTACACATACACACATGCGTGCACACGTACACATGCAAATATGTATACTGCAAATGAGAGCAAATGGGAGCTGAGCATTTTGGAGGGTCATTACCTAACAGAAACTAAAGTATGTGTGACTTTTGATATAGACATTGCAAAATGGGAATACACACACACACGCACACACACACACACACACACACATAAATTCACTCATTGACATTTTAATCCCACGCAAGTTATGAAGACCAAGGGAGAGTCAACTAGGGTTATGTGAATCCATTCAGTTACACTTACTTTTCTCCATTTGAGCTCCTTCTCCCCAATTACCAAATAATAAAAATAAATAATTTTTAAAAATTAGAAGAATCAATGTTACTTTGTTTTCCCAGACTATTCTTAATGTTATCATCACAAATACTTTAATAGAATGTAGATATCTTTCTCAAATGTTCTATATTGTCAAAGGTTATACTTTTTTTTTAAGTAGGTTAGAGAGGATAGAATTTCATGAAGATTTATAAATTTAACAATAGCTTGTTAAGCATGGGAAAATATTAACTTGTTAATTTGAATTGAAAGGAAGTACAGAAAAGCAAGCTCAGTAATTTCCATTATCTCTCATCTGTTTATACATAAATACAATAAAAAGAAATGCAGCCTAATTAATGGCTAGAGTTTTAAAAATATGGAACTGATCCAATATTAAATAATTATCTTAATATACTTATCTTAATATAATTATCATACTATATATCTATTCATAAAAATATTCAAGACTTTTGTTGCAGACCTGTGTTGGAAATTGTTCTGGAATGCAGTTTATTCTCTCATTGATAAGATCATTTAGCACCCTTGGACATTTTCCTGAACCAGGATACACAGTGGTTGTGCGAATGGTAGCAGGCGTTGAAGTAGAACCACTGACTTCTGGGAAAGAAAAAGGTCAATAAAAGAAAACATGGTTTTAAATTAATTTTCCAAATTTTCAAGTAACAAATACATTGAAAGTATTCATAAATATATATATAATGAAAATTAACATAAACTTTGCATTAAAAAAACCCCACAAATTCAAGTCCTAGTCACCAAAAGGGAAAGATCCAAATGATATTTAAAACTGTCAAAGCCCTGTTGACTGTTCCTTCAGAGAATCAAAATACATTCACAGGAGATCTTGAGGTAGATTCAAAAGGAAACAAAATGTATATTCCCACTGTGCTTAAAAATTGTGTTTTAGAGATGAAGAAAGAAGGTGGAAAAACATGGATGGGGAAAGGATGTAGAGAAGGAGACAAGAATTAGAGCAGAAAAGAGAAGATTAAGAGGAAGAAGATACTTGAAGTGAATAGAAGAGAAAGCAGGGAATAGTAAAGAAAACTAAATCCCAGCTCTGTGTAATAAAGAGCGACTTTCTAGCAATCAGAGATGGGGAAGATAAATTTGATTGCTTCACAATGTAGTGAGATTTCAGTTTACTAAAAGAAGGTAAAACAAGAGACCAGAGGCAGCAGAAAATGCTAACTACTGTTAGATTAGAAGATAATTTGCAATTTTTTTTCCAATTCTGATATAGTCAAGACAGTATGATGAAGAAAGAAAAAGTAGATTAGGTGGATCAGAGTGGCATGTATCAACCTTAAATCAGGATAGAAAAATTCAGAAAAAAAAAAGATAAATGTTTCAAGCCTGTTTCATTCCTGCTACCTGTTTTTCTCATACAACATCTCTCTTCTTAATAAAAAAATAAGCCTATGACAAAGAGATTATCCCCCTAAATTCCCCCCACCCCCGCATCCCTGCAGGTGTCTGAAACCCAGAGCAAAACCTCACTAATGAGATTTCCTACTAGTTAGAAAAACCTCACTGGTAACTATAGATGATTATTCCACTGTTCATTAACAACCTGATCCTTTTGCCTCTTTGCTGTTTCTTAAGGAACATAATATGGGGAAGGCCATTAATATCAAAGCACATAGATTTCTTAATTACAATGATGCTTCATTGAAAAACCTGCAATATAATGGACAGAAAAAGTTGTAGTAATTGTGCAACGCACCTGAGATCTTTCTTCATGCATTTCATCTCATATAGATTACTTTTCAAAATCCATAATTATTATGTAGTAAACTTTATCTCAACCTCACTATAATAAGTATTTTCAATATTATTTACCTTCAACAGCAGGTGTCTTAGTTGCTAAAACAGCAATTAGGGCAATAGCTAGTATTGTAACTATAGCAAAGAGGACAATCAGAGAGATTTCTAATCCAGTAAATTTCTTCCTTGCCATCTAAAGAAAGAAAAGGAATATATGTTTGAAATGTAGAATATACAACTACAATAAGTGACCATTATTAATATAAAATTATGCACATTTGGTTTTTTTGTCTACTAAGCATAACACAAGCAGAGCCGCAGAGAGCTCTATCAGTTTATAATGTAAAATAATACACATTGGCAAAAGTGTAAACAACACATGCAGTTTTAAGTAAAAAGAATGAATTAGTGATGCACATTATAGTAGTACACTAAAATGAAAATACAAAACGAAAAAGATCTCCAAGTAGGTGCATCTTGCTCTCTCATTTTAGAACATTTTTTCAAGTCAAAGAAAGCTTATGCTTGCATTATGTTCCTTAATTCCACAATTGTATGAAGGAGATGCTGTTATTCACATTTTACTCATTAGGAACTCAAGGCTTAGAGAAAATTTTATTTTTTTCAAAGTAAAAAAATCCAGTTCTTCGTACTATTGCTCTCCAATTCCAACAGTGCTTTCTTATAAGTATATTGTGGAAAAGAATATAAATATAAATATGTGGTAAAGAAAATAACTTATATAAAATAATACAATATAGGGCTTCCCTGGTGGCGCAGTGGTTGAGAGTCCGCCTGCCGATGCAGGGGACACGGGTTCGTGCCCCGATCCGGGAAGATCACACATGCTGCGGAGCGGCTGGGCCCGTGAGCCATGGCCGCTGAGCGTGCGCGTCCGGAGCCTGTGCTCCGCAGCGGGAGAGGCCACAACAGTGAGAGGCCCGCGTACCGCAAAAAAAAAAAAAGAATACAATATAAAATGTTGTAAAATATATATATACACCACACACACACAGATATATATATATATATATATATATATATATACACACATACATATAGTATATATTTAGGAGTTGGTTCTTAAAAAAAAAATTAAACTATGTGCTATCCAAGTTCCATGCTTAAATAGCAAATAAAATATACCAAACTCTCATATCAAAAATATATATTCATTTCAGATAACATTATGCATCTGAGTTAGCATCCAGAAGTGCCTAAATGTAGGTAGGGAAGAGCTCTAGTAATTATATTAAAACCTATTTGTTTAACTTAGTTTTGACCATACATCTCTTATCTCTCCTAGTCTTTAAGTTTCCATGGCTTTTCTGTATTTTATGTTTTTATATGTTTTAATTCAATGGCATATACCTAGATAGAAATTCAGAATTTTCACAGTAATTGCTCTTACAGATTGCTGGTTTTAAAATAAAATTTTTTGCCCTCTCATACCAGTCCCTCCTCCTGTAGCTATCTATGTCAGTTTATATACTCAGTTGTTCCAACCTAAAAACTTATTTTCCCTCTTTCATATCTTGCTACCACATTAAATCATTCAAAAAGTCCTGTTGATTCTACCTCCAGAATATTTTCAGAATTATACCCTTATCTTATCCCCACCAGTGAAATATCTTTTTTTTTGAATAACATGTCTTCTTAGTAAACGCTGTTTAATCTTTCTTCAATTCTTCCACATCTGCTCTTCTGGGTTAGTTCCAATTTATGCCCAGCTCAAGTGCCATGTCATCTGTGAATGTTTTCCTACTTTTAGAAGCAGAGTTAACCTATCCTCTTCCCATTTTACAAGAGCACATAGTATATCTATTGCAATTATTTAAACATGCGTTAATTTCCTCCATCGGATTGTTATATTCCTAATAGCAAGAATCATGAAAGTAGTTCAGAGCCTGACATCGAATAAGTACAAGCTCAATTTTTAAAATATACCTTATGATTGAAAGTTTAAAGATTAGCATTCAATTTTAGCATATGATTTCCTGTTATAAATATGTAAATTGTTTATTACATCAGGAATCTTCAGAGAACCTGAATGAATGTAAGCTCAGTTTAAATAAAGCGACATGATCTAAGCAGTTGTTTAGAAAATGAAACCCAGTTGCTCAATGTTATGTGAGAAACAACACAGTTGCATTTAAGCTTTAACTTTAAATGAGTTTAACTATCACTCAAAGTAATTTCACTTTGAGATCAAAAAGACAATAAAAAGGACTATGCGGTCTTCCCTGGTGGCGCAGTGGTTGGGAGCCCGCCCGCGGAGCGGCTGGGCCCGTGAGCCATGGCCGCTGAGCCTGAGCGTCCGGAACCTGTGCTCCGCACCGGGAGAGGCCACAGCAGTGAGAGGCCCGCGTATCGCAAAAAAAAAAAAAAAAAAAAAAAAGGACTATGCATTTCTTTTGTTAAGGGAAATCTAAGAAAAAGTGCACATTGTCCTGAAGCTAACCCTCTTTAAACTAAAAAAAATCAGAATAAAATTAATGTACCAAAATTAAATTATTCATATGAGTACTTATAAATGATCAGTACTAAAGTTGTTCATATGCTGTAGGTAGTAATTACAGTGATCGTTTTTGTTTTTTTTGTTTTTTTTTTTTTTTTTTTGCGGTATGCGGGCCTCTCACTGCTGTGACCTCTCCCGTTGCGGAGCACAGGCTCCGGACGCGCAGGCTCAGCGGCCATGGCTCACGGGCCCAGCCGCTCCGCGGCATGCGGGATCCTCCCGGACCGGGGCACGAACCCGCGTCCCCTGCATCAGCAGGCAGGCTCTCAATCACTGCGCCACCAGGGAAGCCCCAGTGATCGTATTTTTGATCACAGTAATTTTAAGCAAAATATTTTTGGGGAAATTATATACTGATGTCCTTTCTCTGTATATTTATTTTCAAAATGAGTAATACTTTATTAGATGTTAACTTGATGACTGATCTTTAAAAGATCTGCTACAAAAGATTAAATGCTTTATAAATGTAGCATTCTATTCTCCATATATATTTTTCTTAAATAGAATATATTTAATCATACCTAGAGTATTTCTTTACATTTCAAAATATTTTTGATCTTTATTTTCATCTATATAGAGCAATTCAACTAAACTTGCTATGATTCTACTTGAGTCTGACAAAAATTTTGATGAAGAGCTGGGCAAAGAAAATATTCTATCTTTAAAAAAGTTTAGAAATTTTTTTTCCTGTTTTAGTACAAGGGGCTATATATTTAAAATGGCAAATGAAAATATGTTATACTTGCTATTTTAAACAAGTGCAGATAGACAGGAATATTGCTAACATGAATTAAAGGAAAGCACAATTACTTGGAAACACGAAAGTAACAAAGACATATGATCGGTAAACTTACCTTATTTCCTAGTCTGGTCTTTTTGCTCTGCTGTACCAGAGTTGGGCAAGGCTGCCAAAGTAATGATCAGGGAAAAGTGCTCAGCTATAAATTGAGCTACTCGTAATGTTTTATTGCACTCTCACCAGCCTATCAGTATTTAATAAATTTCTGCTCACGTGCAATCTAAAAAAACCTTAACCCTGAAAACAGCTTGTGTAAATATCTCTATCTGGGAATCTAGTTAATTAATAATTGTGCTCTCAGATGCTCTTTGATTTCTGGAAGCTATGAGCTAGCTTAAGAACATAAAAGTACTTATTTATATTGTTTTTTTCTCTTTTCAAAATTGTATTTCTTCTACTATTTGGATATTGTTTTAATTACTGTTTTATCTCATTGTGTGAAATTTAAACTCTCACTGGAAAGTGGAAACATATTTGTAAGCTAGGGTTGGAAAAACATTTGCAGAAACTAACAATTAGCAGATAATATTTCATAAAAGGCAATGATTAAATAAGTTATCTCCTGTGTCTTATTATTAATCTTGAGGCAGAAGAACTGGCAAAATCCGTAAGAATGAAAGGTAAAAGTAGAGCTATATAAATAAGTAATACAGAAATAAAATCAACATTTTATCTATTTATTAGTTATAGCACTAATTTTATTATCAAAAATTATAGTGTAAATACAATTTCATACAGAAAAAAATGTGCTATCAATTATACTGCTGGTTTAAGCTAGAATAATGTTTAAGAGCAAAGGACTTGATATAAGAGACTTGGGTACAAATACCAGCTGTACCACATATACCTGAGAAACTCTGGGCACATTTGCTAATTTTTTCAAGCCTGAGTCTTTTTATCTACAAATTAGAAATAAAAATACTTATTCATAGGGCCACTGTGAGAATTATATGTGCTTACATAGTTTATTACCATTATTACAGCTCTGCTACCACAAAGAGTACAATTTGACTCTGAAACAGTTAGTACTTGAATGCTGCATATAATCTGGGCACTACCTTTTCAAAGGAATATATATTAAAATAATGTGGTCACATAGAGTAGAGTGACTAGTTTTTTGAGGTATCTTGTATATGAGTTTAAAGAGAAACAGTAAAAGAAGCAGATGTAAAGAGTACTGTTAAGCCCCTGGGGAGATATAAAGGAGAACTTCCAGTATAGAAAGAGCAGTGATATGGAAATAAGATAAGAATCATTCTAGAATAGTCTCAACAGGCAGAATTAAATCCAATGTAATAGAAATTTTAAGTGACTTCCTCTCTATTCACAAAGCACATAATTATACAAGTGGAAAATCTCATTAAATCAACCCAAATCTTCTAGAGCAAAGATGTGAATGTAGCCAAGTCACAGTATATAAAGTCAATGTACAAAAGTCAATCATGTTCCTACATAAAAGCAAAGAATGACTGGAAACTAAAACTAAAATATAGACAGACAGATAAGTAGATAGAAAGAAATAGATATAGCTATAAATATTGGTTGGCCAAAAAGTGCGTTCGGGTTTTTCATGTTATGGAAAAACCCGAACAAACGTTTTGGCCAGCCCAATATTTAGAGAGATATAAGTGAATAGATAATTTATGATAGCAAGAAAAATAAGTACTTGGGTATAAATCTAACAAAATATATGTAGAATCTCTATTCTGAAAACAGCAAAATGTTGATGAAAGAAGTCAAAGAAGATCTAAATAAATGGAGAGATAAACCATATTTATGGATTAGAAAACTCAATATTGCTAAGTTCTTGTTCTCAACAATTAGATCTATATATTCAATATAATTTCAGTAAAAATCCCAGCAAATAGATATAAACAAGTTGATTGTAAATTTTTGGCATCTGTGTTTATAGCAACTTTATAATTTCCTCAAACTGGAAATACCTCAGGTATCTGTCAACACCTGGCATATGTATACAATGACATACTACTCAGCAGTAAAGAGTTATGAATATTGAGTCATGCAACAACATGGATCAACCTTAAAATTCAGGTTAGTTGTTTTCCCTGCAATTTCAGTTTTCTGACTGTTTCAAAACAAAGTAATTAATTAGCAGTTTGTCCACCTTTTCTCCCCTTTTTTAGGAGTAAGAACAAACACTCTTTCCAGTTTCCGACATCTTTGAATTGAAACTAAATCTGTGTCAAGTTTTAATTAGTAATCTTTTAGATTTTCTTTTACGTGTAGACATATTTTAAGTAACAGTTTTTGTGCTATTTAAAAAGCTTCATGTGATTTAAAATTTTTATATCTTCAATTTTGTGTCCAGATTTCCCTCTCTGGTGCCATGAGCTGGGCTTTGCTTTGATTAGTTCCTTTTGCTCCCTCTGTTCCATACATCCCCCCACACTAGTTCTGGTTCTATTCATTAACCTCACCAATAAGGAAGCAATGTGTTCATGAATTGCTTAGAAGGTAAATTTAGACAAAACCCCAGTATAAGGGTACTCAATTATAGATATAGGGAAATTATATACAGCAATGAAAGAAGGCATTTTAACTTAAAATATAATGTTTTTCTTTAAAAGCAATTATGAGTTTTAAAAATTTTACTTTTTAATATACAAATTATACAAACAGTTAAAACTTAATGAAGTAAAATAACAGAAAAATTGAGTTGGGTAGGCAATAGGCAAAAAAGTTGTAAAAACCAAGAGTGAAATTAAACCATACCTGGTGATTGACACTTTTAGTAATCAGAACATTTAAGTACTCTCTTCATGGACTTTGCTGTATGTATTTCAGTATAACTTATGTGTATCAAACATACACTTTAGGTTAAAAGTTATATGATTTAATATGCTAGTTTCATGTATTGCTGGCCAGCAGAATGCAACAGAAGAGAAAAATCTGATTTTCACAGTGATGATGCAGAGGTACTAAAAAAACCCTGAATTACCAAAAATATCCTATTTCTTTCAGAGGCCTATGAAAAATCTAGAAGGAAAATGGCCACATGGGGAGAGGAGAAGGGATGTAAGCACATTCTAGGAATTGTTAAATTTGTTTGAGTTGTTACCTCTAGAAGCCGGAAGTAGGTAGAGTAGATACAAATACAAAGAGAGAAGCCAAGGTTCCTGCTTTAAGACACATATGAAACATTGAATGCAAAGGAATTTAGAGGACAATGTAAGGAGCTAGAGGCCAACACCATTAGAGAGACCATGATGAGTGCTGGTATCCCAGTCTAATTACTCACTGATAAATTGCACAGCTGACTCTCTAGTTTTTTTTAGCTCTAGATATGGCTATTCCTCTAAGTTTTAGACCCAAGTTTCCAGATAACTCATCTTCAGCAGATCTAAATCAGAACTCATTACTGTTTCCATCAAGAGCATTGTTTATCTCTCTGTCTTAATATCTCCACTTTTCTCCAAGTCATGAAAGCTTAAAATTTTCAGCTCCTTTTTGTTCAGCATCATATGTAGACATTTAATTCTGCAAGTGCTTCTCTCTCAATATCTTATATGCAATCCTTTCTTTACTGCTTTACTGCTGCTGCTGTAATTTATAACTTTAAACCTACATTACTATAATTCTTTCTTAATTTGTCTTCCAGACTCCAGATATTCTAATTCTCTCTCTTTTCCCTAAAGTATCCACCTACCTCTCCCCAACAAAATAATGCAACTTGTTTTAATCTCAAGGCAGTATTCCAGTATCACGTATTTCCTGGAGATAAAGATCTAAACTTCTTAATCTTATATTTAAAACTCTAAATTTGGTGTCTGCCATTTCATCTTACATCCTCAATCAACCTACTCTCCTGCCATATCCATCTACTAAGCTCTTCCATTTTCTTACTCTCACATCTGTGCTTATTTGGTCCAGAAGCTAGATTGCCCTTCTTCAATATAAATTTTACCTATCGTTCTAGTGTCAGTTGACATCACTCTTTTTCCAAAGGGACTATTCAAATTTTTCTACTTGCCCTTAAGAGCATTAATTAATATCTCCCCATTCCCCTCCATAACAGTGTATTTTATACTTGTGTTACAGTACTGTCTTAGTTTATCTCATATTACAGGTATCCATATTTGCTTATATTGCCCACATGAGACTGAGAACATTTAGAGAGCAAGGACAATGTCTTCCTCCTCTTTACTTAATTCACAATAGTACACACAACATTTTATGAAGCAAGATATAGCAGTGACTACCAATTGTATACCTATATCGATTCTCCCTTGTCAAAGCCAACCTGCCAAAGACCATGAATTCAAACAAGGAAGGGAAAGGTGTCTCAGACAAATTTGGGAGGGGTTTATTATAGGATTTGGACTTATGCTAAGTGACTACAAAGAGAAATTAGAGAAGGGGGAGGGACTAGGTCTGGATTGGATAATGTCCAGAAGTGAGGGCAATTCAACAATTAAATATCCTAATCCTTGTTCAGGAGGTGGGAAGAACAAAATGGAGCTGGGGAACATCACTGGTAATACACTCAAAAGTCAGTTTTTGCAACAACAATATGGTTTACTTAAAAACATTGTTTATCATTATCACCAGCAACAGAGCCAATTTTTCATTTTCTCTGTGTTCTCTCTTTTCTTCTTTTAGTGGCAGAGAATCCCCTAAATTTATTAAGGTACATGCGTATCTACAGACTACATTTTCTAATCTCTCAGGTGTTGATTTTGATGATGTAACTAAATTCTAGTCAGTGAGATGAAACCAGAATTCATGCATGCAACTTCCACCTTACATTTTCAAGAAGAAACTGCTTGCCCTCCACATCCTCTATTTAATTCTTTCTATGAGCATGTGGTTCTGTAAGCTAGCTTTGACCATCTATCCCCAGTGGAGTAAGAAGTTAGAAGAGGTTTTTATTCCTGGATCATCCTGTGAACCAGAGGAACCTATCCACCCTATCATTAACTTTCCTCTTAAATGTTAAATGAGAGAGAAGTAATCTATCTGCTTTGAACCGGTGAAGGTTTGACTGTCTTTATTAGAGCACCTTATACACATCCAATACAGATGGTAAGAATAGAAATTGGCTATTGAATTATGAATTCTAATGATAAAATGTTAGGAGTGTCCACTATAAATCAAGAGGTTGGATTATATGCATTGTCTATTACCTCCTCTGGCTTTCAGTTGTGTAGATTGCCAATTATTTTTACAAATCAGGAAACTATATGCATACATACCCTGCATAAACATCTAGGACTAATAAAAAATAATAAAATCTTAAAAGGACTAATAGAATCACAATAAATTGATTGCCAAAGGAAATAAAATTCATTGTTACTTTATTATTCATGCTTTGCTATTTTGTGGGGAAAGGTCTTGTTTTTGTCAAATTTGCATTCTTGAAATGTGAACAGTGACTTGGATGGGAGGGGCCGGTTCATTTCAAATATAAGTTCTCGAAGAACACCTAGTAAGTTAATTTTCAAAATCTGTCATTTAATCATCACTGGAAAAAATCGACAAGATAGACTGCTATTATTAAATTTCAACCATATTATAGTAAAAAAATATTTTGTCTGTGTAATATCAGTCTATGCAGTTCACATAAAATGGAACAACTAATAAAAATGAATGCCTGAAAATAATATTTCTGATTATTATTGTTTGTATTGTAAATATCATTGAAATGATATAAATATCAAAATGATATTTAGTTTATGAAAACAGTCCTAAAATTTCCAACTTATTAAGAATTTTCTTGACCCTATTTCCATATTTTGATTCTAGGGAATTTATTGTAGGAAAAACCACTTTTTGAAGATGGAATATTCATTCACATATTGGAAATAGCCAATAATAAAAAAGACTAAGTACTGAATTCAAAGTAAACAGACCATGATTTCTTTTGAATGGCTACTTAATGTATATATTCCTGCAATAGTAGTTCCATGCATAACAGTAAAGAAAAATAGAATTAAAGTGACTAGAAGATGGTCTAAAATTAATCTGATTCCCTTAGCACTGTGAGATTTACCTAAATCTCACATTTAAATAAATATTTACTAGAGAATTAAAGCCATTTTTCTTTGGCAAATAAAATAAGAACACTGAAGCCAGCTTAGAAACTTAACTTTCTAAATCCTTCTGAGGTAATTACTATACTGTTAAGAATAATTAGTAAAAATTGCATAGAACTCTGTGTTCAATAAATTTCCAATTCTAATTCTATAAAGATTTCAACAATAACAGTAGTTTCTCAGTGAAACATGGACTAAACATTTCAGTTTCTTATTTCTTCACCCATAATGTAATTCACAAAATATTTATTAGTTGGCAATTACTAAAAGTGAATTTTAAATCAATTTAAATACAAATTATTTGAAGGTAATGAAGTACCCCAATGAGTGAGCATCTCCAAGATGTAATCTTTCTACATTTTCAATTAAAATTATACCAGATATTTTCCAATATTCATTTTAGTATTCACCTCTATCAGAAATAGTTTCATGAAATGTAAGTTTTTAGGAGGAAAATATAGAATCAAAGCTCATTTAACTCACAAGTTTTCCAAGGTAATGAGCAACCATTGAACTAAGAAATTCTGCTCAAATCTAATATTCATATTCACTACATTTTGAGAATTTTATGACATTCTTTTTTAACAGCTTTATTGGAGTATAATTGCTTTACAATGGTGTGTTAGTATCTGCTTTATAACAAGGTGAATCAGCTATACATATACATATATCCCCATATCTCTTCCTTCTTGTGTCTCCCTCCCTCTCACCCTCTTATGACCATTCTAACCAATTGATATGTTACTAAATGCCAACTTTGCATTAAGGAGGATAAAGTGATGAATGGTACACCCATTTCTACAATCACTGCCTCATAAAGTATGTGAGACTTTGCACTGGGTACAAAAGTTTTAAGTTATGAAACTCTTTATGACACAATAGGAAAATTGTCAAATGAAAATGAGAAAACAGACCAAAGAGATAACATTTTATATTATTAGCAACCTTCTCTGATGTTTTCAGAATATACAAAACAAAGTTTACAATACTAATATTGTAATTATTTCTTCCAGAATGTCTGAGAATCTATACCTACAATATAAATTAAAACTAATAGTTGGGGTTAATTTTAGGTTTGCACTACATTATTTGAATTACATTAAAAGAAATTCTAATCCAGGAAAAGTCCATGTGTTGCATGTCACCTATAATACACATATCTAATTAACTGCTCTGCTCTTTCCCAAGTAACATGGGAAAACAACTCAGAAAACATGTAATGCTTTTGATAGCCACAAGGTTGCTAGCACGAAACTGAAAACTCCTTGCACCAAGACGTATTTCATCAGCTTCTTCCATGAACGCTGAGTTGCTAAGAATTTCCACTTTCTGATAGGTCAATTTTAGCAACACAATTTCTTAAAAAGAAATTTGTTTTACTTACACTTCAAAATGTGGAGATTCTAACTTCTGCCTGGAATATAGAAATCTGGAAAGATCATAATGCTACCACTTTTTAAACAACAAAAAAGTTGACTACTCTGAAAAACCACAACTTTTCTTGAATTCGCTGGACAGTTGATGGTTACAGGTAAGTTTAATAACTTGAATCTAAGTTAGAGGAATGCAAGGAGACGCAGGACCCAACTTTTGCTTACCTAGATTACATGGACACCAATGCCATACAAACCAGTAAGGAGAATTCAACTAAAATTTGTAATGAATTGTAGAAGCTGGGTGTGGCTATCATGAGAATAACCCTGGGAGCCAAAGACACAAGGGAAATTTGTACCTATTCACAGGCTCTTTTCAAACATAGGACTAGATGGAGAGTCTCGGAAAATCCTCCCTGGTGATGCAGGGATAGTGGAAGGAGATGGCTGCCACAGAAAGAAAGGCATAATATTCCACCTTCTTCCATAACTCCCCTATGGAGCAAAGGCCTTAAGACCCTAGAAAAAGGCAGTAAACCCTGACATCTTTGGGGCATAGGTAAAGAAGACCTGTTGAATCTGGGGAAAGGGGCAAGAATATGTCTTGGACCCAGACCATTAGAAATATCTTCCTAAAGCTGAGAATGGGGCAGAATCACTGAGAAAGCCAGGCCTGAGACTCAGGGACACAGTAACTGCCCAAAATAGAGGGTGAACAAGAACAACAGAGAATATTCCCTGCCACCAAACTAGCTAAAGACAACTGAGATACAGGAAACAGAATTCTGCAGTTAATTGAGGATATCAAGAGCATGGAGACAGCTTACCTTCTCTCAGACACAGAGGAAAAGGCAAGACCTGAAGCTGAGGGTGGAGCAAGCACTGAGAACATACACTGTAATCCAATACTTCCCCTCCCTTCTTTTGAAGTAAGGACAATTCAAAAGTAAGATGACTCTAAAGAAATGTGAAGCTTGTGATACAATTAGGGTGCTCTTAGAACAACAAAATCCAAACTCACTTTAGCTCCTGACTTGATTGACACAACATTCCACAATAAAAGCCAAGCAAGGGTCAAGATGTACCCATTTTCAGGCTGAAATATTGTTTATCTTAGTCTCTACTATGCAGCAAATATACCAGTTTACCTTAGTATTAGATTTACATTTAATTGTCCAAATAATGCTTAATAATATACTTCCATTAGATCATGTATAGTGTATTATCTCTCTTTAATTACCTTATTTAATAAATTTATTGTTAATAAAATATTTACTAATTAAAATTTTATAGTGAAGAAAAATATTTAGTGATGCAATTAGAGATATGTACATGCTACTAAGTTTGAATTCCAAGATGTATTTTAAAGGAAAAATGTTAACTCATGCCTATATGTAGTGAAGGAATTAAAATCTTGCATAAATTATTTTTAATCAAGATAATGAGGAAAAAGTGAACATTTATCTAAAAGAAAAATTAAAACTGAAGCAATAAGGTTCATAAGAAGACTGTTGGAAAAATAAAACCTTTAAATAACACGAGCCAAGCATAAAGATTGCCTTTAGAGGAGACCTAATATTTGTCTCAACTAATTTCTGACTAAAACATTTTTTAAAACAATTAAGAAAAAGGATAAGTATTCCCACCCAACAATATTAAGAACTTACCTAAATTATTATCAGGATTCAGGTTATATAAGACCAAATTGTCTTGAGAAATGAATTTCTTCACTTGACATAGTAGTCTCTAGGTCCACCCATGTTA
The DNA here is from genome assembly GCF_002837175.3 of Physeter macrocephalus. Classification (NCBI taxonomy): domain Eukaryota; kingdom Metazoa; phylum Chordata; class Mammalia; order Artiodactyla; family Physeteridae; genus Physeter; species Physeter macrocephalus. Next base: position 59,053,610 of record NC_041214.2, read on the forward strand.
CAGCAAATGGCATTATTTCATTCTTTTTTTAATGGCTGAGTATTATTCAATTGTGCTTGTGTATTATTCCATTGTGTTTGTGTATATATATTATTCCATTGTGTTTGTGTATATTCCATTGTGTTTGTTTATATACACAAATATATATATATATATATATATATATATATTCCATATGTTCTTTATCCATTCATCTGTCAGTAGACATTTACGTGTCTTCCATGACTTGGCTATTGTAAATACTGCTGCTATGAACATTGCAGTGCATGTATCTTTTCTAAATAGAGTTTTTGTTCTGGATATATCCAGGAGTGGGATTACTGGATCACATGGTAGCTCTATTTTTATTTTTTTAAGGAATTTCCATACAGTTTTCCATAGTGGCTGAACAAATTTACATTCCCACCGACAGTGTAGGAGGGTTTCCTTTTCTCCACACCCTCTCCAGCATTTATTATTTGTAGGTTTTTTGATGATGGCCATTCTGACAGGTGTGATGTGATATCTCATTGTTGTTTTGATTTGCATTTCTCTAATAGTGATGTTAATCTCTTTTCATGCATCTGTTAGCTATCTGTATGTCTTCTTTGGAAAAATGTCTATTCAGGTCTTCTGACCATTTTATTATTAAGTTACTTGCTTTTTGATATTTAGTTGTATGAGCTGTTTATATATTTTGGACATTAACCCCTTGTAAGTCACATCATTTGCAAACATTTTTGTACATTCTGTAGGTTGTTTTTTCCTTTTGTTGATGATTTCCTTTGCTATGCAAAAGCTTTTATTTTTAATTAGGTCCCATTTGTTTATCTTTGCTTTTTTTTTTTTTTTTTCCCCACACACTGGCCTGTATTTAACTTTAAAAATATTTGCTTTTGTTTCTTTTAATTTAGAAGACAGATCCAAAACATATTGCTACAATTTATATCAAAGAGTGTTCTGCCTATGTTCTCTTCTAGGGTTTTTACTGGGTTCAGGTCTTTTATTTGGTCTTTAATCTATTTTGAGTTTATTTTTGTATGGTGTGAGGAAATGCTCTAATCTCATTGTTTAACATGCAGCTGTTCAGTTTTCACAACACCACTTAATGAAGAGACTGTCTATTCTCCATTGTATATGCTTACCTCCTTCGCCATATGTTAATTGACCATAAGTATGCGGTTTTAATTCTAGGCTCTCTATTCTGTTCCATTGATCTATGTGTCTGTTTTTGTTCCAGTACTATGCTATTTTGATTACTGTAGCTTTGTAGGCTGAAGTCTGGGAGGGTGATACCTGAAGCTTTGTTCATTTTTCTCAAGATTACTTTGGAAATTTGGGGTCTTTTGTGGTTCCATATGAATTTTAGGATTATTTGTTCTAGTTCTGTGAAAAATGTCATGGGTATTTTTATAGAGATTTCATTAAATCTGCAGATTACTTTGGGTAGTATGGACATTTTAACAATATTAATTCTTCCAATTCAAGAGCATGGGATATCATTCCATTTCTTTGTATCATCTTCAATTTCCTTTATCAATGTTTTATAGTATTCAGAGTACAGGCCTTTCACCTCCTTGGTTAATTATATTCCTAAGTACTTAATTGTTTTTGATGCAATTTCAAATGGGATTATTTTTTAGTTTCTCTTTCTGATAGTTTACCATTAGTGTACAGAAAAGCAACTGATTTTTGTATATTAATCTTGTATCCTGCTACTTTGATGAATTCATTTATTAGTTCTAATATTTTGGAGGTGGAGATTTTAGGGTTTTCTATATATAAGGTATAATGTCATCTGAAAATAGTAACAGTTTTACTTCTTTCCTTCCAATGAACTTTTATTCATTTTCTTATCTGACTGCTGTGGCTAGGACTTCCAATAATATGTTAAGTAGAAGTGATGAGAGTGGGCATCCTTGCCCTGTTCCTAAATTTAGAGGAAAGGTTTTCAGCTTTTCACCATTATGATGTTAGCTGTGGATTTGTCATAAATGGCCTTTCTTATGTTGAGATACGTTCTCTTTATATGCACTTTCATAAGGGTTTCTATCGTAAGGGTTGAATTTCATCAAACACTTTTTCTGCATCTCTTGAGATGATCATGTGGTTTTTGTCTTTTCTTTTGTTGACATGGTGTATCACATTGATTGATTTCCATATGCTGAACCACCCTTGTGATCCTGGGATGAATCCAATTTGGTCGTGGTGTATGATCTTTTTTATGTGTTGTTGGATTCGGTTTGCTAGTATTTTATTGAGAATTTTTGCATCTATATTCATCAAAGATTTTGGATTGTAATCTTCTTTTTTGGTAGTTTCTTTGTCTGGTTTTTTGTTTGGTATCAGGGAGATGGTGGCTTCATAAAATGTCTTTGGAAGTGTTCCTTCCTCTTCAATCTTTTGGAAGCATTTGAGAAGGATTGGTATGAGTTCTTCTTTGTATGTTTGGTTGAATTCACCTGTGAAGCCGTCTGGTCCTGGACTTTTGTTTGTAGGGAGTTTTTTTTTTTTTTTATTACAGATTCTATTTCACTTCTAGTGATCAGTCTGTTCAAGTTATCTATTTCTTCTTAATCCAGTTTTGTTTCTAGAAACTTGTCCATTTCTTCTATGCTGTCGAATTTGCTGGTGTATAATTGTTTGCTGGTGTATAATTGTTTAAACCTTGATAACAAGGTTTAAAAAAAATCAAAGGGAGAATTATTTTCAATTTTTAAAGAGTAATAGATATTTCCTCAAAACATTAATATGTACCAAGTATTGCATCACTATAACTGTATAGAGACAAAACTCATTCAAAGGTTCACTTAAAATGGGTACATTTTATTGTATATAAATTTCATCAAAATAAATTTCCATTTAAAAAATTTATAGGGATTATAGAAGCACTGTGAATAAGAATCTAAGACTCACCCATATTTGGTGGTCAAGGTCATGAACTCCTCCCAGACTCAGCTGTGAAGACTTTTACAAACATGCCTTCATCAAGCTAACCCATCATTAATTCTGTTTCAGTATATACCAAACTTGAGTGGTCATAAAAAGGCCTGTGTAATTGTTAAACACATAGATGTCAGGGTCCACACATAGATTTTAAGACCTATCAAATCTGCATGTTTAACATCTATACCACATGATTCCTAGAATTTGCACATTTGAGAAACAGCGCTTTTGTTTCTCCAGTCCTTCTTTTTTTTTTTTTTTTTTTTTTTGTGGTATGCGGGCCTCTCTCTGCTGTGGCCCCTCCTGTTGCGGAGCACAGGCTCCGGACGCGCAGGCTCAGCGGCCATGGCTCACGGGCCCAGCCGCTCCGCGGCATGTGGGATCCTCCCAGACCGGGGCGCGAACCCGGTTCCCCTGCATTGGCAGGCGGACACGCAACCACTGCGCCACCAGGGAAGCACCTCCAGTCCTTCTTAATAATCATTTTTCTACTCAGTTTTTCAAGTGAAATTCTTCCAGCTCAAATTTCTATTACTCTGTGAATTGTCCAAAGTGTTATGGACCTCTGCTTTCCAGAATTCCAGATATTACGGTATGCACTGACAACATCCTAATCAGGAATTCAAAAAAGAACAAATTCAATAAAAGACTAAAGATCTCCTATTTTGGTTCATTACGTCAGGTAATGAAGTGAAAAAAAAGAAGAATATGGCATCGGCTTTCAATGTCACCTTCCTAGGTATAACAGCAATAAAGCGACATACTTTGCTCAAAAACAAAGAAAAAGCTTCAAGCATTTTGAAAGCGATTTAATGTACTAATTTAAAAAGGGAACTGTAGGATGCCAAGCAACTACTGATTTTGAGACCAAAGGAATGCATTATAAAACCCACTTGTTTTGGTTATAAATGCTTTTGAGGTTAAATGTACAGGGAATACAGCTCTCATTGAATAATGTAGCCTCACTAATTTTAATTATTTTTGTCATCTTCACAAATTCCAAATTACTGAATCATTTCAATTATGGTTACAGAAAGTTGTCCAAACTGAGTACAGATGCTGACAAATCCCTGAAATTTCTGAACTCAGAATAGGAATGACCAGAGAAGCAGCCTCCTGGTTTGTTATCAGCAAGGCTTATTTAAGTTTTACTAAAATAGTGGTCCTTAAAGAAGGCACATAAGAATCACTTGGAATACCCACAAAAAACAGACCCCTGGAACCTGCCCCAGAAATAATGGATCCAAATCTTAAAGGCAGTGGCCCAAGAATCTGTATTTCAACTAGGCAATTCGTATGCTGAAACAGTTTGGGGAATCTCTTTACATTTTAAGAACTCTAAAGCTGTTCAAGACAGGATACTTCTGCTATCACTGAAGTCACAAGGACTATGTTATGACCCAGAAGCACAGATGGATCTGTGTGAGGGTTATGTTGATTTTCTATAAAATCATTTCTTCCAAAGTAAACAAAAAATAAGAAAATCATCAGAAAACCTTCCTCAGAACCATCTGACATTGATTTTTGGCTACAACTTTGTGGCTACTCATTAACGCCACAAACTGAAAGAAGCGATAAATTTTTCCTTGAATGACACAATTGCTAAAGCATCGTCACTCACTTGTTAGTCAACTGTTAAATATATATATATAGTGTATATATATATATATTCCTCCTTCTCTCCCTTCCTCCTCTCCATCTGTACACACACAGAAGCAGTTTTTCAAGAGTATTTCCTAGCTGGCAAAACTGAGTTGGTAGTAAGGAAGAGGAGGGGTCTTACATATGTAAGAACAGTGATACAAGATTTTAGATTTTAACATCATCACAAATATTGAGGAAACTGGGAAAAAGGGACCAGATAAGTAAGAAGTAACAATACACCATTTTGTTGAGATCTTTTTGTTCTTTGTCTGTCTGTACATAATATTCTGTTTCCTGCCTACCATTGCTCTCTTTCTTCTCTCTTCCTGAATCCTGACTTTTCATCCTACTTTACACACTTTTCTCGTTTTTGCATTTATTAATCCATATGTAGTATGATCATTTTATCTTCAGGTGAACAGTTTATCGAATTTTTACAGTATGTACTTTAAGTATTTTGGAGGACAAGATTTGACATAAAACTGATTCCGCTTAATAACAAGCTATATTATAACAGCATTTACCTCCGCTTGTTTTAAATTGATCTTTCTCCAGTACACAAATCCTATGATAATCAGCCATAAAAATTATTAGATAGGACACATAATTAGGGGTCAGCTTTTCTGCATGGCTGGAAACACGTGCGTTTACGAGGCACATGTGTTAATTAAAACACAAGATTCAGAATACAAATACATGTGGCATATAAATCTATCTGTCAAACTTAACAAGGGAAAGAGAAATATTTCATTCATTTTATTTATTCTTGTCTTTTAAAAGTAAATACTTTTGACAATGGCTGATAAGGAAGAGCAACTAGCACTGGTTTACGTAGAAATTGATGCTCTGTGAAGCAATTTACTAAATAGCACCTTGATTGCCTGAGTCAATGCATCTTATACAGAGAGGTTTCCAGGAAGCACGGAAAGGGTCTAGCAGAATATTTATGCAGTGCCATTTTAAAATAGGCTAAATAATTTGTTAACATGGCTTTTCTTTAACAACATTTTAAAAACAGAATGCTTTTAAAATTTAATAATCATTTTAGCAAGGTGAATCCTTCAGAAATAACAGAAAAAAATTGAAGAGATGGAATTAAAATTATGACAAAGCACTAATTAACAATTGAGCACATATTCCAGTATGAATGCTTCTAAGATACAATTTTGAAAAAAAATTTACATATTAAAGCTGTTATTGCTAGACAATGTCATTTCATAAAATTACAAACTTTTTCTTATGCTCATTTTATTAATTTTTAAATTTTAGATAATGACTTTTAGTTCCATGTTTATTCATTTGTTATTAAAATTATAAAATTACTTCCTCATCCACAATGGTTTTAGTCTCCAGTTTTAATTTTGATATTCTCTTAAGTCTCAGAAAATATATACGTATGTACAATGTAAGTAGCAGGTATGTGTGTGTGTATATGTAATATGTATACAGGTATATGTAACTAGATAAAGTAATTATATAGGTATGTATATATGTATAGTAGGCATATAAAGATTATGGGGTGGTGCGTGTATATGTGTGTGTGTGTGTGTGTGTGTGTGTGTGTGTGTGTGTGTGTGAATGTGTTGATAGGGACTTTGTTTTGACTCCATATCCTAGTATAATGTAAGTTCTCAATAAGTAGGTGATGAGTGACTTAAGTTCCAAAATTTAGTATTAAACTTTAACTGTAAAATCTTTATATATCCTTGAAAATAAACTATTCAACTTCAACTATTCAAGTGTGGCTGTTTCAGCTCTACTCAAATATAAACGTTCCCTTTGAATCTCATGTCACATGCTTTACCATTTTCTTGGGATGAATTTTTATATTTTAAATATACTCTACATTGAAAATTTACTAGTGCTTAATTAACACCCCTAATGAATTTTAATCTCTAAAAATTAAAACAGATACCTCTCTGTCATATGTTGTTTTTTTTTCCATGTTTGACTTTTTATTTATTTTTCTGGTTGAAGTATACTTGAATTACAGTGTTTCAGGTGTACAGCAAAGTGATTCAGTTCTATTATAGATTCATATTATTTTCCATTATAGGTTATTACAAGATAGTGAATATAGCACTCTGTGCCATACAGTAGGTCCTGGTTGTTTATCTATTTTATATATAGTAGTGTGTTATCTGTTAATCCCAAATTCCTAATTTATTTCTAACCCTTTTTTCCCCTTTGGTAACCGTAAGTTTTTTTTTTCTATGTCTGTGAGTCTATTTTTGTTTCATAAATAAGTTCATTTGTTTCATATTTTAGATTCCACATGTAAATGATATCATATGATATTTGTCTTTGTCTGGCTTACTTCACTTAGTATGATAATCTCTAGGTCCATCCATGTTGTTGCCAATGGCATTATTTCATTCTTTTTTTATGACTGAATAGTATTCCATTGTATATATGTACCACATCTTCTTTATTCATCTCTTGATGGACATTTAGGTTGTTTCCATGTCCTGGCCATTGCAAATAGTGCTGCTATGAATATTGAGGTTCATGTATCTTTTCGAATTAGAGTTTTCTCTGGAAATATGCCCAGAAGTGGGATTGCTGGATCATATGGTAACTCTATTTTTAGTTTTTTTAAGGCATCCCCCATGTTTGACTTATGTATAATCATTCTTTATCTGTAGGCAGAGTGGTACCTATACTGTTTTCTCTTCTCGCTGTGGCCTTGGGAGACTTTTCTTTCTTCCTTTACCTACCCTTCCCTTCTCATCTGTTCCCTCCCTTTCTTCCTTCCTTCTCTCCCTCCCTGGTTATCTACCTCCTTACCTTTCTTCCTCTTTTCAATTTTTTTTTTCTTTATTGGAGTATAATTGCTTTACAATGGTGTGTTAGTTTCTGCTTTATAACAAAGTGAATCAGCTATACATATACATATATCCCCATATCTCTTCCCTCTTGCGTCTCCCACCCTCCCTATCCCAACCCTCTAGGTGGTCACAAAACAGCGAGCTGGTCTCCCTGTGCTATGCGGCTGCTTCCCACTAGCTATCTATTTTACATTGGGTAGTGTATTTATGTCCAGGCCACTCTCTCACTTTGTCCCAGCTTACCCTTCTCCCTCCCCGTGTCCTCAAGTCCATTCTCTAGTGGCCCAGCGGCCATGGCTCACGGGCCCAGCCGCTCCGCGGCATGTGGGATCCTCCCAGACCGGGGCGCGAACCCGGCTCCCCTGCATCAGCAGGTGGATGCGCAACCACTGCGCCACCAGGGAAGCCCTAGGTCTGCCTCTTTATTCCTGTCCTGCCCCTAAGTTCTTCATGACCTTTTTTTTTTTTTAGATTCCATATATATGTGTTAGCATACAGTATTTGTTTTCCTCTTTCTGACTTATTTCACTCTGTATGACAGACTCTAGGTCCATCCACCTCACTACAAAAACTCAATTTCGTTTCTTTTTATGGCTGAGTAATAATCCATTGTATATATGTGCCACATATTCTTTATCCATTCATCTGTCAATGGACACTTAGGTTGCTTCTGTCATATGTTTTTATTCAAATTTTTGATTTTACATATTTTCCTTTAGCTCCAGTTTAAAATAATGTAAGATGTATCAGATCCACTACAATCCAGCTTCCACAACCTGAATATATTTTCAAGTCACTGCACAATAAGGATTATCTACCTACTAACTACCTATTATATAATCTAAGTTAAAATACGTCATAACAGGATGTTCCTTTTTCTAACTTCAAGGTAATCCATCATGAACATCCATCCTCAAACTGTCCTTCATATGTTATTTTTTACAGGATATTATACATAGACCATCAAATTGCAAAATTGTCATTCAAGTAAAACATTTTTAAAAAAATCTTCATGCATATAATGGTAATATGATATGAAACAAAAATGATATAAAACTAATAAATGTAATTTATTTATTCAAAAAAATAAAAAAGCATGCTCCCAGGCATTTCTCTAGGAACCAAGAATAACAAATAAGACAGATATGATCCATATTTTGATGAAAATTAGTCTACTTAATAAGAATATGACATTAGTTACGTAATGATACAACACTCTTATCCATATTCCATCTTGAGATAGAGGTGTTTTAAATTAGCTAAACATTCACAGAATTTACCTGGAATGAAATAGATGTAAAGATATTACTAAGTATCAATATATACTAAGATTTTACAACATAATATATTAAGATTTTACTAAGATATCTTCTAGCTTTACCTTTTAATGTGTCACTGATTCTACATGATCTCAAATTCCTGCCCTCAGCACCTGGAGACCAGGCTACTGATCAATACTAACCTCACCATCTCCCCTCCTGCCATCAAAAGATACTATCTTTGCTAAATACCAAGGAATGTTATAAATCTCTCTAAACAATTGCTCCCATACTGCCTTGTTTCACTTCTCCCCTATTCCTCACAAAGTCTTCCTTTCATGCTAATAAACTTCCAAGTTCCTCAATATTGTTCAACTACTCTCAGGGAAAGCAGAAACCCTGAGAGAATCTCATTGACTGTCTACTCTGTGTCTAAACTGGGAATGCAGAAGACTGCTGGAGAAGTTCATTTGTCCAGCCTGGATCGGGGTGACACCTAAAGTTATGCACGTCACTCTCAAATTCCATAGTGCCCCAAGTCACAACCAGTCCCTCTTCTAAGGACATATTCAGAAGCCCCACTGGAATAGGAATAATTCTACCATCTCCAAGCTTAACTGTCTGTCTGTAAGGATGCTCCACCATTCTTCTATTTGACAACTTCTTTGCCCCTCACTCAACTTCTATGTAATCCTAAATGCAATGAGAAAACATTAAATGGTTTTAGACAGGGGAGTAATATAATCAGGTTTGAATTTTAGAAAGCCCTCTAGATGCATGTAAGGGGATACACTGAATAGTATGCAGCTGAAGGTTATGGTGGTAATTCAAGAGAAGGATGTTTGCTTGGCTCTAGATAGGGACCGTGAGCATGAAGAGCCAGATCTGAAGTAGGAGACAAAGTCCTTGCTGTGACCTAAAAGCTGAAGCCGGTATGGCTAGAGAATTTTTTCTCTTGCCCTAAAGAATGTTACCTTTTAGCCGAGTGTTACGGAAAACAAAAAAGTAAAACTATCTACCTTAGAAAGTGAGTCGTTGTTTGAACAAAGAAAAAGTTAATAAAGGGGCATGGATCGATAAGGGTGGGGATAATGGTTGTACAACGAAGTATTCTGGTCAGATGATGCCACTTTGAGAACGGGTGATTTAAGCAACACCTCGAAGGCAGTGAGGGAGCGAGTCACAGGCATATCAGGGGCAAACACCGCAGGTAGAGGGACCGGAAGCGACAGAGAGCCTAAGCGAGAGCGCTTACCCAGTGTGGGAGGAACAGCCGGAGCACGAGAGCTCTGCGGAGACACTGCACGCAGCTGCTGCACTCTACTCTCCACCCTCGCTCCCCACCTTCCCCGCTCGACTCCCTCCCGGGGACTGGCCAGAGCCCGGAGGGCGCACACGTACCAGCCCCGAGGCGCCAACATCTTTGACCTCCAATTGGTTACCGGGGCCCCCTGAGTTCCCGCCTCCCGCTTCAGGCGCCTGCGGGGGTCTCCTTCCCTGCTGTCCTGGGGCCGGTGTTGAGGTGACTGTGACCGGCAGCTGTGGAGGAAAGGGACTGGTGGGGTTGGAGGTAGGCATGGTGGCCACGCGGGGTCCCTGCGGTGCGGATAGAGCTGAGGATGGGAGGGCGAGGTGCAGGCTCCCGGCTCCTCAGGACCCGGCCTTTCCTGAGGAGGAAGCTGGGCGCGGCCAGAGCTGCGCGAATGAGGTGAACGTGGGGCTTGGCCGGCAGGACCTTGCAGACAAGTATAGGATTTCGGCTTTTCCTTGAGACGAGTAGGAGCCACTCAGTTCTGAGCAGAGAAGTACCACAAACGACCTAACTTCTGTTTAGTGAGGCTCTCCGGCTGTTGTGTGGAGAATAAACGGTCGGGTATCGCTTATAGAAGTGGAGACATCTATTGCGAGAATTGAGCGGCGTCGTGGTGGTTTGTCCCAGGATCGTAGTGATGACAGTGGTGAGAAGTGGATTCTGGAGATGGAGACGTAGATATAGATTTTTATAAATGGGAGAGGCAAGAGGAAAGAAACAACAGTCTGTTCATGTGCTTCATTCTCTTGAAACCCCCTGTCTGGCACCAGTTCTCAAGGAAGATGAGTATTCCATCACCACGTTCTCTTCTGTGTGCTTGTGTTGTTTTCCTTATTGATGATGTTAACCAAACCAAGTAGAGTCAAGCCTCAACTTTGAAGAGAATGAAATATATTTATTTTCTTTTGGCTTTCTTCTCAGTCACAACATCCAGTTGCAAGGCCCCGGGAAACCAGCAGAGACCTGGATGGCATAAAGTCAAACATAGCAGGAACAGCCTGGCTCAGATTAAGGCTGTGTTCCTTCTACTACGTTGTTGTTTTATGGATGCCAGTGCATTCAGTCTCTGGGAGGAGGGTTGAAAACCCATAGTCAAAATTTTTTACAGCTTTGAATGGTTTAGTGATTATCATTTATTTTGAAATTTCAAAAGTATTATAGGGAAAATGTGTGATTTTTATATTTATCAAAAGTGGCCACAGCTTTATAAAAGATGAAGAAATATTTTATCAGAGGATTATGCATTATTTGGTGTTATCTGATTCTTTTCATTCTTCCATCCAATGTAAAGATTTAAGACCTTTTATAATCATTTATGTGTTGCAATTGCTTTTTTTTTTTAATATAGTGGGAGTGACTTTGTTTCACTTGAAAGAAGAAACTTTTGGTGGTGGAGTGGGTGACAGGGAAGGGAAGGAGAGAGCTAGGGATTTGTTGCTTATTTACACTTTTTAGTTTTAAATTATTATAGATCCACATGTAAGTTGTAAGAAATAATACAGAAATACTTCATGTATTCTTTACCTAGTTTCCCTCAATGGTAACATCTTGAAAAAATTATAGTACAATATCACAGCCAAGATATTGATATTGATACAAGTTGCAGAACATTTCCATAGCAACAGGGATCCCTCATGTTATTCTTTTATAACCACACCCAATTCACCCCCAGTAGCCACCTTCCTCTAATTCCCAGCAACCACTCATCTGTTCTCCATTTATATAATTTTGTCATTTCAAGAATGTTATATAGGGCTTCCCTGGTGGCGCAGTGGTTGAGAGTCCGCCTGCCGATGCAGGGGACACGGGT
>NC_041214.2:59065546-59135167 GCF_002837175.3 Physeter macrocephalus
TCCGGGAAGATCCCACATGCCGCGGAGCGGCTGGGCCCGTGAGCCATGCCCGCTGAGCCTGCGCGTCCGGAGCCTGTGCTCCGCAACGGGAGAGGTCACAGCAGTGAGAGGCCCGCATACCGCAAAAAAAAAAAAAAGAAAAAAAAAAGAATGTTATATAAATGGGATCATAGAGTAAGTTACTTTTTAGGGTTGGAATTTTTCACTCAGCATAATTCTGGAGATTTAGCCAAGTTGTGTGTGTTAGTAGTTTGTTCTTTTTTATTTCTGAGTAATTTTGCATGGTATCAATATACCACAGTTTCTTTAACTGTTCATCAGTTGGACATCTGGGTTGTTTCCAGTGTTGGGCTATTACTAATAAAGCTGGTATAAATATTTATATACAAGTTTTTGTGTGAACATAAATTTTCATTTCTCTGGGATAAATGCCCAAGAGTGCAATTTCTGAGTAATATGGCAGTTGCATGTTTAGTTTTATAAAAACTGCAGAACTTTTTGGGAGTGACTGTGCCATTTTACATTCTCATCAGCAATGTGTGAGTGATACAGTTTCCCTGAATCCTTTACCAGCATTTGGTGCTGTCATTATTGTTTTATTTTAGGCATTCTGGTAAATAATATCTCATGGTTTTAATTTACATTTCTCAAATGATGCTGAACATACATGTGCTTATTTGTCTTCTGTATGTCCTCATTAGTGAAATGTTTCTTGTTTTGCCCATTTTCTAACTGGATTTTTTAAATTATTATTATTAGGTTTTGAGACCTCTTTATACATTCTAAATATTGTACTTGGCCTTTTTTGCATTGGCTGGAACTTCTGGCGCTACGTTGAATGAGTAGTGAGAGTAGACATCCTTATCTTGTTCTTTGTGGATGAAAGCATTTATTCTTTGACTATTAAATATAATGTTAGCTGTAGGTTTTTTTTTTTGGTAGATGCTTTTTATCAAGCTTATTTTTATCATATATGGCTGTTGAAATTTGCCAAAAGCTTTTTCTGTATATGTTGATATGGCCATGTTGAGGTAGGAGTAGATAGGCCCCGGGCTGAGCAGCTGCAGCTGATCTCCTGCTGAGGCTTCCAGATGGGATACCGGCAGGAGCACTGGGCCCTGGCTGGGTTCATTCTTGTGGATTTCCCTGCCCAACACATGCACAGAGAAGGCCCTCAGTCTAGGGGAAGGACAAAAGGAGGGAGAAGACGCCAGCTGGAATCCATCTTGGCTGAGAGATGCATGCGCACACCAGGACCAAATATGGAGATGATTGGCCAGAGACAACCCAGAAAACTGTCCCCATGTAAGCAACCTAAGCCGCCCTTATGGTGCGTAAGTCATTCTGAGTCCACCTGTGTGTTCTTTAACATGTACTTTGCTTCTAGTAAATGCTTTTATCTTTTTCACAATCTTGGTCTCTTTACTGAATTCTTTCTTCAAAGAAGACAAAAACCTAGGTCCTTCTTCCATCTTTTCACTGCCAGAATCAATGTGACTTTTAACTTCTTTAACCTGTTGATATGGTGGATTACATTGATTGATGTTCAAATACTGAACCAGATTTGCATATATGGAATAAACCCTACTTGATTATGGTTTATAATTCTTTTAACTATTACTGAATTCTATTTGCTAATAATTTGTTAAGGACTGTTGCATCTGTATACATGAGGGATGTATGTTTGTAGTTTTCTTTTTTTGTGTACTGACTATTTGTCTTATTTTGATATTTAAGTAATACTAGTTTAATAAAATTAATTGGAAAATTTTATAATCGCTTATATTTTCCTGAAGAGATAGTTTTGAATTTGTGTTAACTCTTCTTTAAATATTTGGTAGAATTCTCCAGTGAAATCCTCTGGACCTGGATGTTTTGTCTTTGGGATGTTCAAAATTGTGAACTCAGTTTCCTTAATATTTATAGGTCTACTTAAATTACTTATTTCATATTGGATGAATTTTGATAGTTCTGTTTTTTGAAGAATTGGTCCATTCCTTCCTTGTGTCAAATCCATGTGTGTAAAGCTGTTCACAGCATTTCTTTATTATTCTTTTGACGCCTGAAGAGTCTATTGTGATATTCTCTGTTTCATTCCTGATATTGGTAATTTGCATCTTTTTTTTCCAGTTTTGCTAGAGGTTTGTCCAATTGTATTATCTTTTCAAAGAACTAGATTCTCTTTCTTCATTGATATTTCTGTATTGTTTTCTGTTTTCAACTGAATTTAAATCTGCTCTTATCTTTACTGTGTCCCTCCTTCTGCTTGCTTTGGTTTATATTGGTCTTCTTTTTCTAGATTCTTAAGATGAGACTTAGATTATTGATTTGTGATTTCTCCTTTCTAATATATGCACTTAGTGCTATAAGCTTTCCTCTCTGCATTGCTTTAGGTTTGTCCCACAAATCTTACACGTTGTATTTGCATTTTCATTCAGTTCATTAAAAAAAAAATTCCCTTGAGACTTTCTCCTTGGCACATGGATTGTTTAGAATTGTGTTTTTCAGTTTCCAAGGGTTTGGAGATTTACCTGGTATCTTTCTATTATTGATTTCTGATTTTAGTTCATTGTGGTAAGAGAATGCACTCATGATTTCAGCTCTTTTAAATTTGTTTTGTTGCCCAGAATATGGCCTATCTTGGTGTATATTCTTGGGGACATGAAAAGAATGTACATTCTGTTGCTGTTAGGTGTAGCATTGTATAAATTTTAATTAGATCCAGTTGGTTGATGTTGTTCGGAGTTTCTATATCCTTGCTGATTTTTTGTCTAGTTGTTCTATCAATTGTTGAGGGAAGACAGTTCTAACTATAATTATAAGACATAATTATATATAATATATATATATAATTATAAGACATCTAACTATAATTGTAGGTTTTTCTATTTCTCCTTTTAGCTTTTTCTATTTCTCCTTTTAGCTTTACTGATTTTTGCTTCATATATTTTGCAGCTTCATTGTTTGATGCCTACTTATTTAGGATTGCTATGTTTTCTTTTTAGATTGACCTTTTTATTATTATATAATTTCCCTCTCTGTCCCTGTTAATTTTATTTTCCCTAAAGTTGATTTGATATTCACATAGTCTTATTTTCCTTTTATTAGTGTTTATATGATATATATATATTTTCCATTCTTATACTTCCAACTTGCATGTGTTGTTATACATGAAATGAGTTTCTTATAGACAGCATATAGTTGGGCCATAAGTTTTAATCAAATCTGCCAATCTTTACCTTTTAATTGGTGTATTTATACCACTTACAGAGTAATTAATGACATGTTAAGGCTTAAGTCTGCCTTTTTTCCCTATTTGTGTTCTTTTTTCTTTTATTGTTTTGAGTGTATCTTTCTAGTGTTTTTGAGTATATCTTTGTATAGTTTTTCTTAATTGGTTGCTATAGGTATTACATTATAATACATGTTATCACAGTCACCTGAAGTCATTAGTTTGTAAAATTTTTTGAAGTATAGAAAACTCATTTCCCTGTATATCCCTTATCTTCTGTTTATAATTGTTTTAAATATTTCTTCAACATACATTTGGAACCAATTAAACAGTCTTATGATGTTTGCTTTAACCTTCAAACATAAATTAGAAATTTTAGAAGTAGAGGTGAAACTTGTTGAATTTACCTATATTTTACTTACCATGCATGTTCTTTTTTCCTACCTGTTGTTTCAAGTTTCCTTCTTTTATCATGTCCTTTCTGTTTAGAAAACTTCCTTTAGCCATTTTTTTAGGGGATATCTGGTAATAAATTCTATTACCTTTTTCTTCATTGGAGAGTGTCTTGATTTCCCTTTCATTACTGAAGGATATTTTTGCTGGGTATAAGATGCTGGGCCACAGTTCCTTCCTGTTGTGCCCATTTATTCTGTCTTCTGTGGTTTCCGATGGGAAACCCTCTGTCATTTAAATTGCTTTTCCCTTAGAGATATAGCATCATTTTTCTCTGACTGATTTCAAGATATTTTCTTTGTTTTTAGTTTTCATCTTAATTATGATGTGTCTTGGTGTGGATTTCCTTAGGTTTCTCATGTTTGGGGTTATTATTTCTTGAGTCTGTAGATTCATATCTCTTGTCATATTCGCAAAGTTTTCAGCTGTTATTTCTTCAAGTATTTTTTCAGAGTTGCTCTCTTTTCTATCCATCCACAACAGTGATGACAAAAATGCTAGATCTTTTATTATAGTCCGATAGGGCCCTGAGGTTTGGGGGTTTTTATTCCCCATTCTATTTTTAATGTTCAGATAGGTAATTTTTATTGTTCCATCTTCTGTGTTACTGATTCTTTCTTTTGCATCTTTCATTCTATAATGGAAGATGCAAAAGAAAGAATCCACTGAGATTTTCATTTTCATTATTATGTTTTTCAGTTCTAAAATTTTCATTTGATGGTACTTTATGTCATTTATTTCTTTATCAAAACTTTCTATTTATTTTCTGAGGCTTTCTATTTTTTTTAATTTTTCAAGAATGATCATAAATGCTTATTGAAGTATTTTTATCATGGCTGCTTAGAACTCTTTGTCAGACAATTCTAACATTTCTGCCATCTCAGTGTTGGCATGTATTGATTGTCTTTTTTCATTTAGCTGGAGATCTTCCTTGTAGTTGGATGATGAATGGTTTGTGATTGAAACCTGAATATTTAATATATTGTGAGATCTTACATCTTACTTAAATCTTCTGCTTTAATTGACTTTATTTGACACTGCTCACTCCATTGGGGAAAAGAAGGGTACCTTCTTATTACCAGATGGAGGTAGAAGTCCAGGTTTCCCCACTTGGTCTGCATTGACAAATGAGGGGGAGGATTCTCATTTTACTGGATGAGGGTGGGGCTTCTGGCTCCCCAGGTGTCCCCTAAAGCTGCAGTGTGGGTGATCTCATTTCTGTCAGGTGATAGTGAAAGTCCTAACTTCATTAAGCCTCCTTTAACACCTTGCCAGAGGGGAAGGGGAGGGGAATCTGGTTACTACTTAGTGAGGGTTCAAGTCCAGACTCCCCATGTGATCTCTCCTGCAACAATCTCAGTGAGGATGTAGAGACACTTTAGTATGTACTTGTGAGGGCAGAAGCCTGTGATCCCCACTCAGCTTTTGCTAATGGGTGGGCTTGGGACCACAGTTTTTGTTTTTGTTTTTTTTACTGTAGTAGAGTGGTTATCATCTAAAAGTATTTTTGTCTTGTTAGGCTGCTACTTTCTAGGGATGTTTTTTGTCAACCCAAAATATAAATTGCTTATGGCCATGTGTTATGAAGGAGCTGAATATCAATGTGTAGAGTAAGGTTAAATAAGATGTTATACTGAGAAGAGAGAATATGTACACTAAAATGAATTGTAATGGAGATTGAGGCTTGGAAACTCCATTAATCCACAACTGTTGTCACCAAGTGCTTACATTCCTGGGATAGGAGGAGCTTGGAAAGTGCCAAAGGAATTAAGAAATCTAAGAAACCTAATCATGTAGCACAAGTCACGTGAGACCATTTAAACTTTTTTGATCTCTATTTTGCTCATCTAAAAACTGAGGATGTGGGATTGGTTAATGTCAATGAACTATTCTAGAAATGTGATTCATTCTACAATTCTGCTAAGTGATTATACACACAAAGAGAAATTAATAATTCTTTTCTATTGAGCTCAGTGAAATTAAAAGAAACTAATATTTAGTTGGGCACATCACAATGTGTTTCAGACATTGTTCAACACTAGCCAATGACAAAATTTGAGGATACATTTTCAATCAATGTAAGTTATAAATAAAATATAAAGTTGTTAAAAAATGATATAATCTGCTAGAACCAATCAAAACTTGCATGTTCTGTATAACTACATCTCTTGTCTAAAAGAACAGTATTTTATCAATTAATAAACCATTACCAATCCAATAAATCCTGGCAGACAAAGAACTAAAAATGTAAATCTGTAGAAAGGACAAATCAGATACTCTTCACATGATAGAAAACATTCTTCAGTATCAGTAAGATATGATCCATTTAAATTACAGGCATACCTTGTTTTATTGTACTTTGCTTTATTGCACTTCAAAGATACTGCATTTTTTGCAATTTGAAGGTTTGTGGCAACCCTGCATTGAGCAAGTCTATCACCACCATTTTTCCAACAACATTTGCTCACTTCCTGTTCCTCTGTCATATTTTGGCAATTCCCACAATATTTTAAACTTGCCACCAGCAAAAAAACTTATAACTTGCTGAAGTCTCAGATGACAGTATTTTTAGCAATAAAGTATTTTTAAATTAGGTATGTACATTTTTTTAGACATAATGCTATTAAGACTACAGGGCAGTGTAAGCATAACTTTTATATGGACTGGGAAACAAAAATTTGTGTGACTCACTTTATTGCTATATTCTCTTTATTGTGATGGTCTGGAACCAAACTCACAATACCTCTGAGATATGCCTTTGCATATGGCCAAGTACTAAGTTTTTTTGTTTTTTTTTAATTGGAGTATAGTTGATTTATAATGTTTTGTTCATTTCAGGTATACAGCAAAGTGAATCAGATATATGTATATATATATATATATATATACACACACACACACACACACACACACACACACACATTCTTTTTCAGATTCTTTTCTCATATAGGTTATTGCAGAATATTGAGTAGAGTTCCCTGCAGTATACAATAAGTCCTTGTTAGTTATCTATTTTATATATAGTAGTGTGAATATGTTAATCCCAATCTCATAATTTATCACTTCCCCCCACATTTCTCCTCTGGTAACCATAAGTTTGATTTTGAAATCTGTGATTCTGTTTCTGTTTTGTAAAAATGTTCATTTCTATAATTTTTTATTAGATTCTACATATAAGTGATATATGATATTTGTCTTTCTCTGACTTACATCACTTAGTATGATAACCTCTAGGTCCATCCATGAAGTGCTAAGTTTTTATGTAGCCTTAAATTTGTTACTCACTAGAAGTGTGACCTCTGACAACTCACATTTCCACCACTTCCTCAATTGTAAAATGGTGGCAGTTCAGCAAGTCTATCTTAGATATCCATTTCAGTTTTAAAGCTTTATGATTTTATGATTCAGATTAACTTATTTGTGATTTAGTTATTTGTGGTAAAATACCAAGGGTCAAACTCCATCACTGAAAGAATGTATTATTTTCCTTTATCACAGCCATACCCAGTTGTATATACCATACTGCTTCACCTTGGTGCCATTTCCTGGCACCTTTACTTTATAGTTCATGGAAGTCCTCTGTGCCAAACAGTTACAACTCACGTGCACAGTTGCGTCTTTGGCCTGATTATCACTTGGAACTGCTCTACTTCCTTGATATTAAACTTAGAATATTTCCCTTCCACTTTCGTATTCCCACCATTCCTTCTCTCTCAGGTCCACTGACTTCATGTTTTCCTTCCTCATGTTGTTAAGTCCCACAATTCTAAGCACTACAGAAAAGTCACCTAATTGCAGATTGAATCCCCTAAAAAGTCAAGTAAATAATTTCAGAGAAACCCTCAACTGTACCAAGCATTTCTTTTACTTATCTACAGTGAAATGTCAAGCCACTATTAACAGATCCATAAACACGTTCATGTTTTTAATAATTAATGAAAAAAACCTTCTCTCCATTTCAGGTCCCACTTAAACTTCCATACCACCAAATTTCTTGAACTTATTAGACTGTCATTTGGTGCTTCAGTTTCTTATACATTATCATTACATTTTTTCATTGAACATCTATTCACATTCCTTCCCTGATCTTGAAGGTCAGACACTCAGTGCCTCATAAATGCCAAATCAAATGACACTTTCTCTGTCATCACAGTTCCTTTCAGAGGCCTTGTCATTATCAACCACAAAGTGCTTTTCAGTTTCAGGATTTTCATTTTCTACCCAGCCATTACATTTTCATCCCCAGAATTCTATTCTGTCTTTTCTCTTATTTTCTTTTTCTTATTTATTTCTAGGAGATGTCATTAAGCAACAGACTTGATAACTATCTCTATGCTAGTCACTGCCAAATTTGTAACTCCAACTAGATTTCTTAGAACTGTGTATCTCAACTGCTTACTTGATCTTCCCTTCCGAATGTCCTATAGACCTCTCCAACACAATACACTTAAAATGAACTTCCTTTCCCAAATTAGCTCCTTCTCTTATAATTCCTTTTTTCTGTAATCTCCATCCACATATTATTTCTTACTTTCCCTCTTCTTCACTACAAACTATTTCCAGAAAACCCTTTAGATATACCATCTTAACATTTCAAATTCTACTCAATGTCTATTGCCATTCCAAAAAAGCAAAACAAGCAAATGAAAGAAAATGAACAAGCAAACAAAAAACTAAGCAGAAGTGTCCTTAGAGATATAAAGACAGTCATAATTGAATGGTGTTAGAGACTCCAGGCAAGAAGAATGGGGTTCAAGGAGATACTATTCAATATTCCACTGCTGCAGAGAGGAAAAATATGTTAATGACAGTACATTTTGCACAGCTTTTGAGGACTAGACTGTTAGTCACATTTAGAAATTAATGGCAGATTAAGAAGTAAAGCCAATAAGGGTTGACTATTCTATTTCAGGCATTTGGCTAATGGTCACAGTGTTGAGGAGACAGAGGGACATGGAATTAAGAGCACACATGTAGAATCAGCAGCAAACAGTAGGAGAAGCCATCTACTAAGATAGACAAAAAGGAGGTAGACGTGTATGACAATAATAATTAATAAATAATAATAACTAATAACTTTCATTTTTAAATCTTGCTTTATGTCAAGCCCTGTGCCAGATGATTTACATAGACTGCCATTTAATAGTTAAAAAAAAAAATCCTATGTGATAGGCTTTATTGTTTACTAGATCAAAAACTTGCCTAAGTTTCCTAAGTGGTGAAATGGAAAATAACACAAAGTTGCTTTTGGCTTCTGTTATAAACAGTGTCACATTAGAGGTAATATACTTTATCCATAATAGCGTAACAGAAAGATTTAAAAATCCTGACTTAGAAGTAATGATACACACAGATGAACTCCAAATAAAAAATAATGATTTACAAAGAATGCTTTCCAAATGTGAAATTAGAGGTTAGGTTTTTGGAACAGAATAGCCTAATAATTCTCACATGGTGTATTTTTAGGATGCTGCAAAAATTAAGATAAACATTTAGTCAGGGACCTGACTAGGGTGAGACAAACAAGGGAACCAGTGCAAAATTTAAGGAAGCACTCACACTTGAGTTCATGTAAGTGCAGGGTCAGCATTTACACTAAAGAGTGTGTATCTCCTTAAATTTTTGCCTTAGGCACTTTGCTTGCCTCACCCTAGTCCTAGTCCTATCATTTGTCGAATTTAATAATATGCTCTAAAAATCTTATCAAAAATTAACATAGCATAAAAATTAGAAACACTTGCTAAGCCACCCAAAAAAATAAAATACTTAGGAATAAACCTCACCAAGGAGGTAAAAGACTTATACGCAGAGAACTATAAAACATTAATAAAGGAAATTGAAGATGATTCAAAGAAATGGAAAGATATCCCATTCTCTTGGGTTGGAAGAATTAATATTGTTAAAATAGCCATACTATCCAAAGCAATCTACAGATTAAACTCTATCCCTATCAAATTACCCATGACATTTTTCACAGAACTAGAACAAATATTCCTAAAATGTATATGGAACCATAAAAGACCCAGAATTGCCCAGGCAATCCTGAGAAAAAAGAACAAAACAGGAGGCATAACCATCCCAGACTTCAGACAATACTACAAAGCTACAGTAATCAAAAGAGCATGGTATTGGCACAAAAACAGACATATGGATCAATGGAACAGAATAGAGAGCCCAGAAATAAACCCACATACCTACAGTCAATTAATCTTCGACAAAGGAGCCAAGAATTTAGAATGGGACAAAGACAGTCTCTTCAGCAAGTGGTGTTGGGAAAGTTGGACAGCCACATGTAAATGAATGAAGTTAAAACACACTCTCTCACCATAGACAAAAATAAACTCAAAATGGCTTAAAGACTTAAACACAAGACATGACACCATAAAACTCTAGAAGAGAACATAAGCAAAACATTCTCTGACATAAATCGTACCAAAATTTTCTTAGGTCAGTCTCCCAAAGCAATAGAAATAAAAGCAAAAATAAACAAATGGGACCTAATCAAACTTAACAAGCTTTTGCACAGCAAAGGAAACCATAAACAAAATGAAAAGACAACCTACAGAATGGGAGAAAACACTTGCAAATGATGCGACCAACAGGGGCTTCACTTCCAAAATGTACAAACAGCTCATACAACTCAACAACAGAAAAAAACAACAACAACCGAATTGGAAAATTGGCAGAAGCCCTAAAGAGACATTTCACCAGAGAAGAAATACAGATGTCCAATAGGCACATGAAAAGATGCTCAACATCACTGATTATTAGAGAAATGCAAATCAAAACTACAATGAGGTACCACCACACACCAGTCAGAATGGCTATCATTTAAAAGTCTACAAATAACAAATACTAGAGAGGGTGTGGAGAAAAGGGAACCCTCCTACACTGTTGGTGGGAATGTAAGTTGGTACTGCCACTATGGAAAGCTGTATGGAGGTTCCTCAGAAAACTAAAAATAGAATTACCATATGACCCAGGAATCCCACTCCTGGGCATATATCCAAACAAAACTCTAATCCAAAAAGATACATGCACTTCTATGTTTATAGCAGCACTATTCACAATAGCCAAGACATGGAAACAGCCTAAATGTCCATTGAGAGAGGAATGGATAAAGAAAATGTACATATATACAATGGAATACTGCTCAACCATAAAAAAGAATGAAATAATACCATTTGCAGTAACATGGATGCAACTAGAGGTTATCAAACTAAGTGAAGTAAGTCAGAATGAGAAAGACAAATACCATATGTTATCACTTATATGTGGAATCTAAAATATGAAAGAGAGGAACATATCTATGAAACAGAAATATAATCACGGACATAGAGACTAGATTGGTGGTTGCCAAGGAGGAGGGAGTGGGAGAGGGCTGGATTAAGGGTTTGTGATTAGCAGATGCAAATTGGTATATATAGAATGGATAAACAACAAGGTTCTACTATATAGCACAGAGAACTATATTCAATATCCTGTGATAAACCACGATGGAAAAAAATATGAAAAAGAATGTATATGTATGTATAACTGAGTCATTTTGCTGTATAGCAGTAATTAGCACAACATGGTAAATCAAATATACTTCAATAAAAAAATTTTAAAAAGAAACTCTTGCTAAGCCATAATAATGTTATGTGCTCATAGACTCTAAGACCATGTTTCTTCATCATGAAATTGTATATATTATAAATTTAATTTAAAATATTAATTAGCCATGGTGAGAATGGTTAAATAAATCAGTGTATATTGCATAGCCATTTAAGACA
This sequence comes from Physeter macrocephalus, assembly GCF_002837175.3. Lineage (NCBI taxonomy): Eukaryota > Metazoa > Chordata > Mammalia > Artiodactyla > Physeteridae > Physeter > Physeter macrocephalus. The sequence goes on from NC_041214.2 coordinate 59,077,007, forward strand.
TATTTAAGTGATTTTAATGATATTGTAAAATTAGCATGTATAATAGTAAGCAAAATAGGGAGGCTCTAAACAGAATTTATTATCTGATCCAAATTATATAATATATACCTAAATATAGGTATATAAGTATGTGTGCATTTTTAAAAAGTCAGAAGAAAATATATCAAGATATAAGTGTTTAATTTGGGTTTGTAATCTTACTGGTTATTTAAATATTTTGCTTTATATTTTTATGTAATTCAACATTTTTTAAATAATCTTGGACTAAGAAGGAGAAAATAATTTTAAAACATATGTTTATTGACTACATACTATGTTCCAAGTGTAAAGTATTTGGGAATTAAAGATAAATAGAACATGGTCCCTGCCATCTTCAAATCCCAGTGTGTAACAGAGAAAACAGATCACACACACACACCTACACACACACACAACTGGTTGTGTGCAATATAGTAGATTCCATACTATAGTGCCCAAAACCCTCTTTGTGATAACAAAATATTGAATAATATGCTCACTTCTTAACAAAATATTCAACTGTGTGTGCAAAGCAAATGAGTTGGATGGAATTACTAAAACCAAAGCATAGTTCACTCTTTTTTCTTGAGTCCATTTTCCCTAGAAGCAACTAGAGGCAGTGTTCACCTCTAGAAAGTGATCAATTGATGCCTAAACTTTGATGTGTGCTTTTCTATGCAGCAATGCATTTTTGATGAAAAAGAGGGAGTAAAGTAAAGGGAGATTATTTACAATAATCATTGTAAAGTTATCTCTGCCCATTTAAAGGATGTAATCTTTATTCTCTTTCATTTCTATGTACATTTTAAGAGAAGTTATTGATAAATTTTGACATCTTTTGCTGAGCACAAGTTCGTATCTACATATGAACATTATATCTTTTAGGCTTTGCACATTATATATCTTGCTAATAAACTGAAATCTGAGTGTATGCCCCCTGCTTATGCAGCAAAAGGCAATAACAGATGTTTTAAGTTACTGTGAATTCCATTAATCCAATTAATTTATCATTGCTTTGATAGGATGATTACTCTGCTTTATTTGACCTCAGTACTAAGTTTTATAACTGACATAATATTTTGTACTTAAGTTTTTACTATTTGCCAGCAACACCTGTTATTTTACCTTACTCCACATGTACCCTCAAAAAATGGAAGGATTCTTTGTTCTGACAGTTCTTTTTATACTACTTAGTTTCCACATTTAATTATTCCTATAATTTTCAACAAATACCTGAATGTAACAGTTGAAAGTCAAGTGCTTTCCTTCTCTCTTTCTCTCTTTCTTTTTTTAGCTGCCCGTGATTATCCAAAGTGCTACTTAAAAATTACATTTCATAGGCAAAACAATAGAAATGTTAATATTAGTGATTGTCAAGGACTCAGGGGGAAGGAGTGAGAGATGAATAGGTGAAGCATAGGACATTTTTAGACAGTGAAACTATTCTATATGTAATGGTGGATGTATTAGATTCCTAGACCTGCCTGACAAATTACCAAAAACTGGGTGGCTTAGAACAAAAATTTTGGAGACTGAAACTCTGAAATCAAGGTATTGGCATGGTTAGTTCCTTTGGAGGGCTATGAGGGAGAATCTGTTCCATGCCTCTCTCCTAGCTTCTAGTGGTTTGCTGGAAAAATTTGCATCCTTTGGCTTGTAATGCATCACCATGATCTCTGCCTCATCTTAACATGGCATCCCTCTATGTGTCTCTGTATACTCGTTTTATAAGGAAACTAGCTTTATTGGACTAGGGCTCACCTCAATGACCTTATTTTACGTATCACCTCTGTAAAGACTATCTCAAATAAGGTCACATTTTGAGGTACTGGGGGGTTAGAACTCAAACATGTACTTTGGGGTGCGACACAATTAAACCCGTAATAGTGGATATGATATTACGCATTTGTCAAAACCCATGGAACTTTATAGCACAGAGTGAAACATAAGTATGCAATTTTAAATAATAATTTAGGAGGTTGAGGTCCTAGGAAAGAATGAACACTGTGACAAGGGAATCTAATTGCATTACAAATGTACGAAACAACCTCATGGAGGAGGTAAAGCACTCCTATGGTGGAGGTACTGACCTAAGTGACTTTGGAAATGAACAGAATCTGTAAGATTAAAGGTACAAGGACCTTTACAGTACATAAGCACTGTACTCTGGTTGATGAATTTTTTCCCACAGAGGTACAGGTTATCAATCTGTTATTGCCGTACATGATTCTAGAACCCAATAAGTAAGTGCATGGTGGATGATGGGAGCCAGGTTTATCACCATTGGAGTGGGAATTTACTAGCAAGGAGAAAGACACTAGGATTATTCATGGCATAATGAATTAGAGTTATCAGTTAGAACTCGTGTTTAACAGAGTTAATTATGGTTAGATATAGAAATATTTATAGATATGCATCTATACATTAGTGTACAAAGATAGATTTATTTTCTTTATCAGTTGAGAGGGCCTTAAAGAAAAGTCATCGCAGTAACAATGAGCATGATAGAACCCAGATCTTGGTTTCGAATACCATTTACTGCTAAAAGAAACCAGGGTTTCTTGTATTGTAGAAATGATTGTGGCAGGAAATACACAAGATGAGCCTCAAGCAGGAGCAGGACTTGTTATTCATGGATTCTATATTTGTGAATTCACCTTCTTATTGAAATTTATTTGTAACCCTAAGGTTAATACTTGAGGCACTTTCTGGGGTAAATGCTGGACATGTGCAGAGCACCTAAAAATGTACATATTTCCAGTTGAGGTCAAACATGGCAACATACTGCCTAGGCTCAGTTCTTATTCAGAGATGACCAGAAGATGGAGACAGTAGGGGGCAGTGCAGTGTACTGCAAGATGCTCCAGCTCTGGGGCAAGCTGGGTGAGATTTGGATCTCAACTCTGACACCTATTAATGGGGCAGCCTCAGGAAAGTCACTTAACATTTCTGAACCTCATTTTCTCTTTTGTAAAATAAAGAAAATAGAATTTACCAAGATGAGTTGTTTTTAGGATTAATATTGTAATTTATATGTGATATGTGTGTGCATAGTGTACATATGTATGTATATATATATTATATATATATATATAATATATATATACATACACACACACACATATATATGTATTTCTCCTCGGAGCAACAGTTCAGTATTTATTAACTCAGTGTTCCGCCCGACCTTTATAGAAAATAACTACTGGATATAACAAGAACAAACTGGTTTTTGAGTGTCTTATATGCCAGAAACTCTGCTAGATACTAAGACGTGCACAACCTCTGACCATGAAGAAGTTACAGTCAAGCAGGAAAAGGTATTATTTTAGTAGGAGAATTTTTTTTTTTTTTTAGCTCAGGTCAAAGGAGATGGAATCCAGGCCCTATCTGGGACTTCTGAACCAAAAGGATTATTTTACTTCTGATTTCCCACTGATGCCTGCTTAGGATTTAGATGTGGGGTTAAAGCAGTCATATCACTAATTCCAATTTTATTCTCAACATGTTAAAATAATTCTCAATCCAGTTCCCCAAAAAACCTTTGGAATGTGTCCCTTCTTTCTGTTTTATGGCTTCCAAAATTATTCAGAGCATATAGGGAAGGTACGCTTTATACTTTTACTGACCTCAGGTACTAACTATAAGAATTTATTTTTTTGTGGCTGAGTGCTTATGATTTTTACATTAACCATAACCCCTTCTAGCCTACTGCACTTGTGCTTCTGTTTTTAGGTATGAAATAATATAAACCATCAATTATGCCATCAAAGTTAATTTTCCTATTATTATTGTTAATATCAATGGAAGTTACTGAAAAGTCAGAGTCCTATTAATGAGCTTAAATGGCTTTTAGTTAGTTTTAGTGCTAAAATTTTTTTTAATGAATTGACACTTTATGACTACTCAACATTTAATAATGTGTCAATTTCTACTCCCTGAAACTGAAACAAGTGCATTAAATTCAGATAACATATTTTCAAGTAAGGTATTTATCCTGTTGCATTCCAACACAGATTTATGGTATGACACACATTTACAGACTATTAATCTACCCTGAATACATATTAAAACATTTACAAGTTGAAACAGATAGAAAGTATGATATAGATCAGCTCTAATCTTTTTCTTATCCCCCTAATCACTAATATTTAAGCATCAATTTATGGAAATAATTTACTAAAAAAAAAACTACCCAATTCTAAAGTCTTGTCTCATCTCAGTATGTCTCCTTTGAGACTATCAGTTTTGTCATCCCATTTAGGCCAAATTTTAAACACCTCCTAATTCCAATTTTCACGTTAGTCTAATCCTGCTAGTATAATCTCTTTTGTATGGTCTGGGGAAAGCTCTCCCTGTCCCTGGTATAACACATTGTCTTATCCCAGCACCTGCTAAACCTTAGTCTAGTCTATCCAAATCTGTGGAATCTTACCCAACTGAAACAAACCATTAAGTTCACATGTGTCCCACCCTTTATATGACCCTGAAAATAACCACTTTATAATCATACACTCTCATAGTCTTTGTGGTGGTAAAAGTAACATATATTTTACAGCCAAAGGAGAGAAATTGTCCCACCAAAATGTAAATTTCCCAGGAATATTATTCAAGTCTATAATTTTTTGCATTATCCCTATCTATGTAAGCTCTGAAAGTTACAAGCATATATTGATAAAAAAAGCAATAAAGAGACAGAGACAGAGAGACAGACAGACTTTTTTTTTCTTTTAGGAAAACCTATGGTCTGTTAAGTGGCACATATAACCCTACATAGCCTAATAACCTGATTTTTTTCTCTTCTTCTGGACTTTCTTCTCATTCCTGAAGCCTGGCTCAAGCAGAAATTATTAAGCCACTGTTTAATGGAATGATACAAAATGTGCATATTTCATATCAACCCTAGTCATTCTGTTCTAGTCCATTTGGGTTGCCATAACAAAATATTATAGACTAGGTGGTCTATAAACAACAGAAATTTATTTCTTACAGTTTTAAATGCTGGAAAGTCCAAGGTCAAGGCACCAGTAGATTCGTGTCTGGTGAGATCCCATTTTCTGGCTTATAGACCACAGTCTTCTCTCTGTGTTCTCATATGGTAGAAGGGACAAGGGAGCTCTCTGGGGTCTCTTTCTGAGGCCACAAATCCCATTCATGAGGGTTCAACTGAATAACTTTGCAAAGGCCCCATCTCCTAATACTGTCACATCGGGCATTAAGATTTAATATATATGAGTTTGGGGGGGGACACTAACATTCAGTCTGTATAGCACATTTGTAAAAACAAGGCCACCCCACCTAGTTGGGATGTATTCTCTGGTTTGACATAGCAACCCCATCAATATGAACCCGCAAAATGCATCCTTCTACAGGTGTACTACCCTCTTTTTGAGTACAAATCCAGAGTGAATCACTTTTATAAATTTTTGCCCTCTTTAGTTATGCTAGAGAGAAGTAGTTCATATATTTTTTCGTTTAGTTTAGAAATAAAAATGTGCTTATTTAAAATTTCCTTTTTATATCCAAACAATGCACTGTTAGCAGATTTCCTGAATAAATATTAGGCACTCGTGTAAAAATAGAAGTTTTCCCTTTAAATGCATGGATAACATACTCACATGTTTAGCAACAAAGTATTAAAGACAAGTACAGAGACTTCCCTGGTGGCGCAGTGGTTAAGAATCCGCCTGACAATGCAAGGGACACGGGTTCGATCCCTGGTCCTGGAGGATGCCACATACCGTGGAGCAACTAAGCCCTTGCGCCACAACTACTGAAGTCCGCAAGCCTAGAACCCATGCTCCACAACAAGAGAAGCCACCGCAATGAGAGGCCCATGCACTGCAATGAAGAGTAGTCCCCACTCGCCACAACTAGAGAAAGCCTGCACACAGCAATGAAGACACACGCAGCCATAAATAAATAAATAAACAAACAAACAAATAAATAAATAAATAAAGACAAGTGCAATTGAACATACTTTCCCACTAGCATTTCTACCTCTTAGGAGAACTTTCTTACAGTTGAGAGGAGAATGATATTCATTTCTTTGTGCTTTAAAATTATATCTAAAATATTCACTTATACCATAGCTTTGTGATCATCCCCTGTGTATTTCAATCTTAAAACAAGTAAAACACATGTTTAAAAAGAATTCATGATTTCATCTCACCCTTTCTAACCCGTAACATAATATTTCATAAATGGCTAGGATGATGAAACACACTGCTTTAAGAAGCCATAGTATTGAAGCTCTGTTCTACTAAGGCTGAATAATTAAGGTGGGTTCCTTAAAAACCTTGACTTTAAGCAAATTCTATTCAAAAGTTTGGGACATTCCGTATCAAAAGATTAATTGTATAAATAGGTTATCAGAACTACATTGTGTATTTTTTTTCCTTCAGTGGAACATTAATGAGCATACATCTTAAGGGGTAGATTTTGCTCTCCCATGAACTTCTGAAACCCCATTTTAAATAATAGGAGCAGAATTCTGTGAAGCTGAATGCTGAATATGACATTCCGAACATGGTATTAAAATTTTTTTTTTGAGGAAGGCAAGATCATTACTTGTTGCTGTCTTACTGAAATGGGAAAAGGACCTCAGTATGTTTTGGTCTTTGCTTTTATAGGTATATGCAGTATCTGTCTCTTCTCCAGTATCTAATTTTGCCATAGAGTTTTCTATGAAGAGAGACTTTATTTCTACTTAGTTTTTGTTTGGAGTAAATGGAATTGCCTTCTATTATGCATGTGAAATAAATGTTAAAGAAAAGCTACATTAAAAGCAAATAAAATGAAACTTTGTAGAGGTTTCAATGCAACCTGTAATATCAAACTAAAAAAACTGAAATTTAAAATGTGATGATTCAGTATTGGAAAGGCTTTTAGAACATACGTGTCTACAGCAAGTTTGGAAGATATAACCTCAGATGATAAAATGTAGTTGATAAAACATAATGATCCACAAATATAAAATTATTAAGCACAATAAATGCTTTTGACAAAAAGACAAATATATTAATACAATCCCATAGAAAAACTTAGAGCAGAATAGTTATGTGGAATTCACATTTTGTAGTTTGAATTTTTAACCTGTATTCTCACACACACAAACACCCAGGAGTCAAACAGATTTCATTATTACCATTAACTACTGCTCAGAATATAGAGAGGTCCTCAGAATTTAGAGAATTTCCTTTCTCAAGGCCTCTACATATAGTTTCAGGGATTATGTTTTGTCATAACATCTTGATCAAAACACCTGAATAACTGGTAACACTTAGACATGGTTTGGCATTTCTTTAATCAGTAAATTTGCCTCTAAGCCTGTTTAGTTTTGCTGAATTGAAATTCATCTTATCTTCTGAGTCTTGAATCTTGGTAAAGGAGATCCCTTGGTAAATGAGGGAAACGGTCTATTATTTGTAGCAGTTTTATGAAGTGGGAAATTTTTATCACACTTGCAAGGTCACTTTATGTGGTCAAGGATGTACTCCTTACATCAGTTTTTGTTTTTGCTATCATTGGTTTTTTCTTATTAGTCAGTTGAATTTTCAGTCTTTGGTTTTCTGTCATGTGTACTTGTTTATTTAACACACACACATACACTTTTCTAACCTCCAGGCATACTCTTTTATACCTTACTCATTCCTTCTTTTCAGTCTCATTCTAACTGAGTCATCAGTAGGTGGTTTCAACCAAAAGCTCGAAACCAATGTTTCGCTTAGTTACGTAAGCTTCGTACTGTGCTGACTTACTGCATTGCCTGTAACACTTGCTATTCCAATATGCTTTAAACAGCTCAAGATGGCTTCCTGTTACTAAGTCATTATTTTGTGCTTTACTAGTAAAATATTGACTTGATAACCTTCCTATTATAATTTACTGTTTCAATAGCTACTGGTATAGTTTGTCCCAGATGGTCGACCACCTACCTAAGATATATGTGTAAAAGTATATGCGAACTGAACAATCCTCTTATTTCCATCACATTGTTCCTTCTCTTTCCTCTGATGCAGCTTTTATTTTTGAAATCTTCAACTTCTCCATTCCATAAACATTGCTCAGAACTTTTCAAAGGAAGTGAGCATCATTTAGTTGTTATTGTACAATTACACACATTAGTAAGTCCCAAAACACAAATCACTTTTATTTGAGTAAGCTTTTGCATCCAGTCTTCATTTTGGTATGAAATAATATTTCTGTTTAAACAGGAATTTTACTTTTTTTTTTTTTTTTTTTTTTTTTTGCGGTACGCGGGCCTCTCACTGTTGTGGCCTCTCCCGTTGCGGAGCACAGGCTCTGGTCGCACAGGCTCAGCGGCCGGCCATGGCTCACGGGCCTAGCCGCTCCGCGGCATGTGGGATATTCCCAGACCGGGGCACGAACCCGTGTCCCCTGCATCGGCAGGCGGACTCTCAACCACTGCGCCACCAGGGAAGCCCCAGGAATTTTACTTTTCATGTCCCTAAATTACTTTGCAAATTGTCTTCTACTGAGTTTTATTAATTCAGTTTTACCAAAATAAATTCTTGAAAGGTTAAATAAATTATCCACATTCTAACAAGTTAATCTCTGTCCTTCATCTTTTCTCCTTCTTGTATAACTAAGCCCATCTACCAAAAGAATTTGTCCTGTGCAAACAGTGACAGGACAGGCTCTTGATTTTTTTTAATCAGAAATCTCCCTTTTTTTAATCATAAATCTCCTTTATTAAATCATAGGAATTCAGTCTCATTTATCTTTAGATTTCTCTTCCTTCACCCTGCCTTACCTCCTCCTGTGAATGGTTATCACAGTGCTTTGAACACAGTAGGTTATTTTATTTAGGGTACCATTACAGTTACAAAGCATTATTTTGTCCCATGAACTGCACTAAATAGCAGTGTATACATAAATTCCCATCTAATTTTCACAAGTTGGTACTATTATTATTATTACCATTTTATAGAAAGGGAAACTAATGCTTAACAATATAAAGTCACTTGCCCAAGGTCACAGTTATTATATGGAGGTCTGGGGCTCGGTATAGGCATTCTAACTCTAGGTCCCATCTCTTAATCAACACACTGTGACTCCGCATTCTCCTGCCTCCCTAGAGAGGTTGATCAGTTTTTAACTGGCATACTTTTAGACTTGTTGTGATGCTGCATTTGTGTCCAGACCTTAGTGTCACTCATGCCTGCTGTGCTTTAAATGCAGCTGACCAAGCAGCCACAACGTACTACTTCTGGTACTATGAGCAACAGTGCTTGTGGCATACAATTTTCCCAGGCCACTCTTTAGTTCTACTCAGCCTCCTCTCATTTTTATTGCTTTGGCTATTGAATTCTAAGCTCTGTATCCTGCATTTATAACAGTTTCTATTCTATATACTTGAAGTCCCTTCTAGACATTAAATTTTTCTTTAACTGGAACAGATTGTGCTCATGCCTTTGATTTAAGGTCCACTGCAGTCTTGAGTGGATTGCTTTCTTCAAAATCTTGTTTTCTTAGCTCTTCCCCACTCTGTCCACCAGGGGAGAGGTATTTAGATTTGTGAGACTGACTCATATGAACTCAATTAATAAGGGATTATATATAAACTGAAATATCAATATCTTTTATTTACAGTGAGAAGTGCGTCATAGAGATCAGGATAGTTCCATGTTTCACACTGGCATTTCTTTCTGAAAAAATAACAAGGAAAGAAAAAATTGAAAAGAGAGTATTGTTTGATGAGCATAGAATCAAGCAAAGGTAGTAGCTGGATAATCTTACTAGTAATTCATTCTGATTCATAGCAGGACCCTTAACTGTGGTGTTTCCTCAGGAGGCACCTGCATTCCTGACACAGTGTTGGTGAAGCAGTGATAAGTTCTTGCTCATTGACTCCCTTTAGTTAGTCCTTGGTTTTAATAGTTCTTCCTCGAACTTGACTAGGTTTTAGTTTTCATTTATTCATTGATTAATTCATTAAAAAATATTTATTCAACACAGACCATGTACTAAGTACCCAGTAAATCAGTGAAGACACCCATTAACAAGGCAGACATAGTTTCTGTCCTCACTGAACTGATAGTTTAGTGATGGAGTCAGTTATTGAAGAGGTAATCACACAAAAATTAATTACAACTGCTTTCATGACTCTGAAGAAAAATTAAGTGGGGTTGTGAGACTGCAAAATAGAGGACCCAGTTTTCTGTGGGAAGTCAGGCAAGGCTTTCCTGTGGAAGTGATTTTTAAGATAGGACTTAAAGGATTTATAGCATGGACACGACAGAGAAGTAGAGAAAGAGATTTTAGGCAGTGGGGATATGGAACATTTCCTTAGGTGGGAAATAACCTGCGTCTTTTAAGTAAGTAATAGAGAGTGGATGCACTGAAGCTTAGTGAATGAGGGAAAGAGTGATAAATAATGAGGGGTGGAGGTAAGGATTTGGGAGGTGAAGACCATGCTGGGCATTCCTGAATATATTACAGATTTTGGACTTTATAAGAAGTTGTTGAAGGGCTTTTAAGCAAGGAAGAAACTAATTAGAATTGCACTTAAAAATTATCAGTTTGGCTGCTCTTGATAAGGTATTTATGGGGGTAGGGTCAAGAGTAAAAATTGTTAGAATAATTAGCTATTACTTTAGTTCAAGAATAAATTATGATGGCTTAAAGAGTGGTTTCTTAGAGATAGATAGAAATAATTCCAGAAATATTTGGGTTATAAAAATCAATAGGCTATCTTTTCCCTCCTGTGGATTCCTGAGACTACACCTAAATCATTCTGACCAAATATGATTATATAAGAAACTCCTCAACAGAAACAATTGTCTGAGTTATTCTGCAGATGGATAACATTTTCCATTATGAACTGATTGTATTATGCTTACGATTTTTACTTTAAGAGCCTCTTTTTTAAGTTCTAAGGAGCAGAATATTGCTGACTCCTATAGATTTATTGCAGAGATCAATAATTATTTATTGAAATTAGTAGAATATGTGCAGACTGTTGAGAGCAGTGTTAGCAACCTAGAAGAGTCTGGAAAAACCTGACTGGATTCCCAACTGTACAACCACTATAACCTCAGCCATTCTTTCATAGCAATGTGAGTCCTTTCCTACCATTCACAAAAGGCTGCATGGAAACAATGATTATACATCAGTTCAGAGATAAAGATGGCAGTACAACCAAATTCATGGAGCTGGAGTTTATTTCCATAACATATGTTTAAATGAATATTTTAAACCATGATGATATGAGATTATTTTTTTTTCTTGAGAAAGGAGTGTAATGATTTCAGATGCAGATGTTTGAACAAGTCAGCATTTTTCTAAATCTAGAACACTTTAAAAAAATGCAAGAGTTTGAATAATTATAACTGTATCATTAAGTGATTCTGAAGTTCAGGACTTTTAAGTGTAGAATCATGGTTAATATTTTCCTTCAAATACTTTACAGACTTCGCTATTCTACACACTTAATAGTTGATTCAAGCTAATACAAACTGAAACAGGAATGAGCTGTGAACAGGGAGCTAAGGCTGTGTTCTTCAGCATTTCAAAAGGTCCTTACTCAGGGCTGACCTGGGTGTTGAGGACATCAGATTAATTATTAAGGTATCAAACAGTATCAAACAGTAATTAACTCCTTCTTAATTCCTATAGTGTGTTATATCTATAGCAATAGTTTTTAATACCTTTAAATAATTTGCATGTGTAAGTCACATCTCCCAAAACTAGTCTGTCATTTCCTTGAGATAATATAGTTTGTATTCACAGTGACTAATTCCTATAATGTGTTATATCTATAGCAATAGTTTTTAATATCTTTAAATAATTTGCATGTGTAAGTCACATCTCCCAAAACTAGTCTGTCATTTCCTTGAGACAATATAGTTTGTATTCACAGTGACTTGCCTTGAAGCAGATATTCAATAGCCCTATGCAAAATATGATACTGTATATTCTTGTCAGTACCTCACCAACTTCTTGATAAGTAACTTTGTATCATTCCTGGAACAGACACCTAAAAGTCATATTTTAAACATCATTTAAGAAGCATCATGTTATATTTTATTCATAAAATTCCCACCACTTTGTTGACTGTTTTATAGTAGGTTTAAAATTTAAACTTATATAATTAGATTCTTCACTCAAAGCAAGAAAAAATACAAAAAGGGCGAAAATTACTAGTGCAGAAACTGGACTAAGTGTAACTGAGAAAAATCAGGCATCAGTATCACAGACAACAATGTTAAAGTCATTCAGAATTAAGCCTTTAAAGATTACATCTCTTACTTTAAGGAAGAAACCTATAGAAGCTTTTTTAGAGAACTTCCAAAGATATTTTTAAATGGTACATACATCACTGAAGGCTCTTCTCCTATTTCTATTCTAACAATACTTAAATTATGAAAACAGTAGATTCTCCACTCAGCACTGTGATGGCTGTGTCTGCACAGGAAAAGCAAAGCAGAGAGTTGAAACCATTGTTTCAAATAACACCAGCAAGATTAAATAACCCTTTGAACAAGGAAGACACGGGAGTGTTTCTAAGCATTCACACTCTCATCCTTCATATATGTATGTGAAGTGAATCTTTATTGGCATTTTGTCTGTCCCCAGGGGCTGCAGTTAAAGGACTAAATCTTCTTATGGGATTCATGGCCTGGATTCTACCCTGCTAATTCTAAATGAAAACATTCATTTTCTTAATAACATTCCCTTGTTTGTGACTGCTTTAAACCTTATTTATTATCTCTACTGCTTAGCATGCGCATGTGTTCAAAGAATAAATTATAAGCAGATCTAATAAAAGATATTAGATTATTCATAGTTATGAAGAAATCTTTGCTCCTTTGTTTGATTTTATTCTACCAACTTACATGCACCCACCTTCCATCTAATGAATGGTAGAATAACTCTTATTTGTTAATATTTTAGTATATATACAAATCATTTCCTATTTTTACATCCAGTAGTACATTGAATCTGCCCTTTTGTCTCTCTTTGATGTTCAAGGCACATGTAAAATGAACCTGCTACAAGATTAAATGTAACATACAATTCCAGTCAAAATAGCTTATCATTGGATAAAGGCTAGATACATGCTGATACTTGTAAATTCTGGGTATTTTGTCTATGTACAGCACAAAGAAAGTATACTTATAGCATCATGAAGAGATACTGCCCTTTCTTACCCTGGAAATACCTCAATTTTTAGCTCAGCCAGAATTTACTTCTGTTATTTTGCACTGGATAAAACTTATGCTAGGATCTATAATATTCTACCATCCTTCAAAGAGTAAGATCAGTCCTGCATTTTTGGCATGTTAGTCTTCTCTCTCTCTGACTTGAAGAGAATGGTTTAAGATTGACAAAGGAAAGGCACATCATAATTGAAACTTTACAGCAGCCCTGGGCCTTTTCCAGCATAGGAATCTACTAAATATTTCTATCAAAGGCAAAAGTGACTCCTTTTGCTAAATTCACCATTCTCATCCTCAAAATATCCATTCTTGCTACTCTGAAAACACTATGGTTAACAATGGACTGAACATAGGAAATCATGTTCCTTATAAGGATTTTTTATATTAGAATTCCATTATTACATTGATGTACTTTTCCCACTGAGAAAGATCTTGATAATACAAAATTATATACTCTCCCCTCTACTGGGATAAATTCCAAACTCCTTAGTATGCATTTAAGCCCTTCTTACCATGACCCCAATTTGCCTTACTAGTATCATCTTTAACCATTCCCTTCAACTCACAAAACCTCTTCCATTTTCTTACCATTTTTTTTCCCTTTTATATCTCTATGCCTTTGTTCAAGTTGTGTACTACCCTCTCAACTTGGGATTTTACAGTGGAGTGCTTTGTACTATAGGATCCCTAGTTAGGGAATGTTATATGCATATCCTTCTGCAGCCCCAAACAAGGCCTGGCATTTCCAGCTTACACTTCCATTGGTTAGGTCTCTGAAAACACTGTACAGAGAAAAGTGTAGAACCAAACAGGAATGCCTCTCTCACTGTCACTTTGATAGAAAATTTCTTTGCAACCTGAAGCAATATTGAAATTTCTTCGTGATGATAATAATGGTGATAATGATGATGATTATAATAATAATAATTTCATAATGGCCATCATTTATTGAACACAGACTATGTGGCAACATTGATATAAATGTTTTATGTATACTATTGCTAATACTCACATCTTAACAAGTCTAACATGAAACTCACAATTTTCATTCTAAACATGTTTTCAATCCCACCCTCCCTCCAGTCACCTGTCTTAATAAAAGTCACCACCTTCCACTCAGTTCTTCAAGCCAGAAGGTGCAAATCATCCTTGATTCTTTCCTTTGCTTCATGACTTATATCTATTAGTAATCTCACCCATCGTTTCTAGCTTCAGCATATGTTTCACATCTGCTTTCTTCCTTCTTCACTGCTACCAGCTAGTCTAGGTCACCAGTATCTTTAGGCTGGAATGTGGGAAAAAAAAAAGTAAAAGCAACACTATTAAATGCAATATGATATCCTGAGTTGGCTCCTAGAACAGTAAAAAGGGAATTAGTGAAAAAAAAAAAAAAAAACCTGTTGAAATATAAATAAAGTCTGTAGTTTAGCTAGCAATTTTTAGTTTTGACAAAGGCACCATCAGTATGTGAGATGTTAATGTTAGGGAAGCCTGACTGAATGATACACAGGGAACTCTCTTTACTATCTTTGCAACTTTTCTGTACATCTAAAGTTATTGCAAAGAAAAATATTTTTATAAACCCAAACTGTTTTCCTAGCTGCTGTCTAGCCCCCTTCAGCCCAGTCTTCACCATTGCTAGAGTGATCTTTTAATAATATAAATCATGCAACTTAGAGATTTTAAGCAGCTCAAAAAGATTAAAACAACCTGTCCAAGATTATATAGCTATTAATGGCTGAACAGGGATTCTCACCCAGATCTGACAGAATTCAATATCTCTTAAGCATTTTACTACTGGGTTCTCTATGTGAGCCATGAATTCAGCATGTATCACAAAGAAGTCATTATCTCCCATCTTTGCATATATCCCATTCATGATGTAAATTCAGTCTGATTCAAAATCCTGAGAAATGTTTATCAATATCAACTAAACTAATAGGTAGGAGAGTGAGGAAAAGGAAAAGTTATTTTTCTGCTTTTCAGCTACAGTGCAATATCTGAGATTTTTCTCAAGGTATGAGAAAAAGTCTTCCCGAGAGGTTATTACAGTGCTCACAATTGCCTTCACCATGATGGCTTACTGGGATGTACATTCAAAAGGATGCACTATCAAAATGGTCATTAGCAGAGGTCCCACGTTCTGCATATGGAGCTTCAGTCTCCCCTTCCTTATGAAGCAATAGCTGGATCATGAAGACATCCTTTAAAGTTTAGCCCCATTCCACATTCTAGAGTGTAATGGGGAACTAAAACTATGTAAAAAACTTCAAGGATTTTCAAGCTGTATTATTATAGCCTGCTTATCTTCATATTAGGTCAAGGAGCTCTAATATACCGAGCTCCATTTTCACAGGGGGAAAGGCATTTAGCAGTGAAGGCTATTATCTCTGGTTATCTGTGGGATCCTCCTTAGACTTAGCTTTCTATTGAACCATAGTAGCTTTAGTGGAGAGACTTGGACAAAAGGATGAGATTGCAAACTACAGTAGTCTTTTCTTATCCATTCGTCACTTCAGCTGTTAATAGCAGGAGGCAGAGGAAATCTAACTCCCTACCGTACTCATTTAGCAAAGATTCATAGTTGTTGGATTTTGTTTTTTATATTTTACATTTGTTCTGACACTTTTGCCTTTTAAGATACGAGCATAGTCCATAATAAAATAATATTGACTCAGAGAAGGATCTACATAACACAGTGATAGGAGATCCTCAACTATTTAAAACAAATCTAATCATATCACAATTTCAGAACTATAAGCAATCAAATAAAAAATACATTTTAATAGGAGGTGCAAAAGGCTTTTTATGTTTCTTAGATATCAGCATGCTATAAAGCGCCAAAGAATTTTACAGTTTGTGAGCATTTTTAAGGCATAGGAAAGCTTTCCCTAGGAGTTATTAATTATTACCATATCTGCCCTCCATATAACATCATGTTTTTACACAGTTAGTTATTCAGAAAAATTCAAGTTTATATGCTTACTAACTTTTACAGTGGGTCAGTATATACAACTCAATTTGTATCTCATGTTCATAGCTTTTGTAAGTTGTATATTAACTTTCTAATATATGATTATAACATTTTTGTTAATGGAAATAGTAATAAAAGTATGTGGAATATCAGTACACATATCTATACACATGAAGATTTTACTTTAAAATTCTAATATATTAAATAGTCCTAAAATCATGTTTTAATATTTTAATTTTATATAAGCTTACTTTGCATTTGAAGAATTCATCTCTGCATCCCTGATTCTATTTAATAAGCAAGATATTCTTATGTTACATCTTCTAAGACATAGTTGACTACGTGCTATTTATTTCCTTTGACAACAGTTTGAAATTCTGTAACTCTTTTGCACAATAACTTCTAAGATACTTGAATTATACTCTAGATGTATTAAAAGATATAAATGTACAATTTAGGATCATTTTTTTCAAGGACAGCATAAAATGTCAACAAGAATATATAATTTTAATACAAAGTCAAACATCCAAGACTTTGCTTTGGTGCTACACTAAAGCAAGCTAAGGTGTAGCACCACAATAGCAAGCTTCCAGATACCCAAAAAGAACTCTGAATTTCCATAGGCATATCCATAGCTTTAATGAAAATAAATGAAATAAATGTCTGCAAATTATTTTAAAGGCATGTCTTTGTATTTGCCTTACATGTCTATTTTTGGGCTAAATTTACTAAACTAAACTCTCATCGGTTAGTTTATTATATCCTTTGGTAAGATAGAGGAGAATATGATCATAGTAGCATTTCAAGATTTAAACGTTAGTAAGAACACAGATGATTTTTTTCTCTTTTTAAAGTCTCACATTACCTAAGTGAAATGTGGTTAGCTATACATTAATATTTGCATCTTGTAAGATAGAAATACATTTTATATATTCATTCATATGATGATCCATGCACTTCTTCATTCATCAGCTAAATTTACCTCACCTTTGTCCACAACAGGATCAGAGGCTGAAATATATGAATAGAGATAGTCATATTCTGTCACTCTAAGTGTGAAATCTTGTATATTTGGCTGGTATAGAAGAAATAAAAATTTTAAGTTGCACATCTCTCTAAAGGAAGGTAGTACGTATAATACTTGTATGTGTGCCCTGTTTTATTTAATACTCTTGGCTGGATTAACTTTCCAATAGAATTTTCAGTAAAGTGGTAGAACCACCAGTTAAGTAATCATAACAAAGAAGACATCAACAAAGTCTATTAAATTATTGCTCTTATTTATAAGCATTCAAACAACTGAGCACAAGCTTCACTAATGCCACATCTGCACACTACCAGGCAAACTCCTTTGCTTTGGCTGCTGTTGAGGAAGATAAAACTAAGTTTTAGAGCTCCTCCCTCCCTTCCTTCCTTTTCATTATTTTCTCTCCAGAGACATACTCACACTACTCAGTTTCCTCAATCTTATTTCCTTGAGGTCAGTGTGTATATTACTAATAAAGAAATCCAAGAAAAGTACAAGAAGTTATTACATTTCCCATACTGTAACACTTCTTGCTGCCTCTTCCACACTCCAACCCTCTCTATCCCTTTTCATCTTTTCTCTGGGTTACATACCAAAGGTCTATCAACTTTTGCAAGAATGCATAGACCATACATATTTTAAAACTCTGTTCATTCATTTAGTCAATAAATATTTACATACTATTGTTATTAAGGCTGTGTGTTAGAAATAATGGGGGAAAAAAAGGTAGTATTGTGGCTTGTGGCTATGCTAGAAACAAGATAGGATCCATGAAACTCCGAAGTTTGTTCAGAATATATTTTCCATAGCTGTGCAAAATATGGTCCTAGAGACTGGACTACAGAAGACCTTGAAGAGAGTCTGTATTTTCAAGTACTTATAATATAATGGAAAAGCCAGAATTCTTGGTACAGACAGGCAAAGTGACTGAAGGACACTGAGGGTAAAATATTCCAACATATTTTATCTAAAGCAGCATAGAATAAACAGTGTGCATAAGTGTTTGAGAGAATATCAAAATTTTGTTTACTGTATCAGTAAAGGCCTACTGGATGAGGGAAACTTGAAACTAATTTTTTTTTTTTTTTTTTTTTGCTGTACATGGGCCTCTCACTGTTGTGGCCTCTCCCGTTGCGGAGCACAGGCTCTGGACGCGCAGGCTCAGCGGCCATGGCTCACCGGCCCAGCCGCTCCGCGGCATGTGGGCCGGATCGGGGCACGAACCCGTGTCCCCTTCATCGGCAGGTGGACTCAACCACTGCGCCACCAAGGAAGCCCGAAACTAAATTTTGGTGCCCACGAGAGATGTGTATTTTCAGAAAATAAAAGAATAACCACAGTGATTTGTACAAACATGGAAATTAGCAAATTGCATAAACTGAAAGATAAAGTATTTGCTTGGATGCAACTAAAGATACTTGCTGGGAACAGTAGTTTTCAAAGTGGGAGTTGATGAGTGAGCATATCAGAACTACCTTAGGAGCTTTTTCCAACTGACTACACACTGTCTTCTCTCTTTCTTCATTTTCTGTTTGCAATAAATATTTGTTTATTATCATTCTGTGATGCCCCTTGCAGTGGAAATAAGAGTGGAGCTGTTCATGTTGCAGTTAGGATAGGCAGAGAGTAGTTTGCAGAGAAGTTCCCCAGAATTGATATCTCTACCTGCCCTTCTTTAAGACACAGTGATTTATAGAAATGCTAATTTATTTCTTTTGAAATGCTGTAGGAGTAGTGAACATATTATCTCAGAATGGGGTGGCCATATTTGAATTAACATGGGAAGAGAAGTGATTTATTGTCAAACTTAAGCCTGGTTCAATTAACAAATAAAACATTAGCAGCTAGATTATATGTATTGTTCAGCATTCCACACTATATCTTACCCCATTTTGAACCTTAAATTTAAATCTTTTTAAAATTTCACCAGTGCAGTGATGCATTATGCAAATTTATTTGATAAAGTTGTTAGTAAATAAAATCCATATATATGTGTGTATATATTATATTTACATATATACAGAATATATATATTAGAATTCAGTTAAGCAATGTTCAGCTATCAGTTATCTACATTTATAAAGAGAGAAGAGTATATGATCCAAATTAAGGATCAATTTCAATATAATTTATACTGATAAAATTCAAATCATAAATACTAATAGAGAAGAACAATATTATAGATAATGAAAATTGTTTTAAACTACATATATTTGGCTCTGGAATAGTCATAGCTCTGGGATATATTATATGACAAATTATAGTAAATTTTTAATAAATAATTATTTTATTAAATAAATATTAATAACTGAGTTGTCTTCCTGAAATAAATTCTGATATGGAGCAAACAAAAAAGTTATGTTAACATGGCCTCAAAATTAACTGTGGCATAATGAGTTATGTATTATTTGGAAAAACTACTAATTAAAAAGAAAGTGAGGACTTTTATAATTCATTTTACACATCTGTACCATGAACTAAGCTAAATGTCTTAGTTTGCACTAAGACATTGTGATTTCTTTTGCATTAAAACTTACTTTTAACACTCCCTAACACCATACACAGAAATAAACTCAAAATGGATTAAAGATCTAAATGTAAGGCCAGATGCTACAAAACTCTTAGAGGGAAACATAGGCAGAACTCTCTGATGTAAATTGCAGCAATATCTTTTTCAATCCACCTCCAAGAGTAATGAAAATAAAAACAAAAATAAACAAATGGGACCTAATTAAACTTAAAAGCTTTTTGCACAGCAAAGGAAACCATAAACAAAATGAAAAGACAAGCCTCAGAATGGGAGAAAATACTTGCAAATGAAGCAACCGCGGAGGGATTAATCTCCAAAATATACAAACAGCTCATGCACTCAATATCCAAAAAACAAACAACCCAATCAAAAAATGGGCAGAAGATCTAAATGGACATTTCTCCAAAGAAGACATACAGATGTGTAAAAAGCACATGAAAAGATGCTCAACATCACTAATTATTAGAGAAATGCAAATCAAAACTACAATGAGGTATCACCTCACACCAGTCAGAAAGGCCATCATCAAAAAATCTACAAACAATAAATGCTGGAGAGGGTGTGGAGAAAAGGGAACCCTCTTGCAGTCTTGGTGGGAAAGTAAATTGGTACAACCACTATGGAGAACAGTATGGAGATTCCTTAAAAAACTAAAAATAGAGCTACCATATGATCCAGCAATCCCACTCCTGGACATATATCTGGAGAAAACCATAATTCGAAAAGATGCATGCACCCCAGTGTTCATTGCAGCACTATTTACAGTAGCCAGGACATGGAAACAACTAAACGTCCATCGACAGAGGAATAGATAAAGAAGATGTGGTACATATATACAATGGAATATTACTCAGCCATAAAAAAGAACAAAATAATACCATTTGCAGCAACATGGATGGATCTAGAGTTTGTCATAGTGAGGTCAGTCAAAGAAAGACAAATATCATATGATATCACTTATATGTGGTATCTAATAAAAGGGTACAAATGAACTTATCTACAAAACAGAAATAGAGTTACAGATGTAGAAAACAAACTTATGGTTACTGGGGGTAAGGGAGGGGAGGGATAAATTGGGAGATTGGGATTGACATATACACACAAAAAAATTACTTTTAATTATATTTGCTTTAGTTACTGTTAAGGGTTGATTTCATGTCCAATGACTATGTTAACTGATGGAAATTGAAGTGTCTTAGAATCATGCTGGAAGATATAGTGAACCTACTATGGGGTTTAATTCTTGTTCCAAAGATAGAACACTGAAAGGTTAATATGAAAGTCTAGTTCAGACTTACTCCATTAAGCCTTTATCAAATGGTCTTCAAAAAGGAAAAGCATTTTTCATTTTTTTCCTTTCTCTTTCCATTGTCCTTCTTGTTGAAGAAGGTTTACTAAAGGAAAAAATGAGAGGTTCATGGGCCTAATTATTCCACAGAAAGATTATTATATCTGTTAACATTTTCTTTACCCACCTCCCTTTTATTACCAGCTGGAAAAATAAAGCATCTAATCAACTGTTAATTAGAAATAAAGGAATGGATTTCACGTTTGAATCCAAATCTTGTAAAGAAGAGCACAAGTAGGTAAAAAAATCCCAACTCAGTTTAATACATATAAAATGTTCAATTTAGATAGACTTTTGGGGTTTCTTTTTTTCCTTCAAATTACAGTATATGGTTAACAGTTTACATATTGACAGAATTGTTTTATTTTAAAGTTAACTACGGCAGGCCAAAAAAAAATAGAGACATTTTAAAATAAATTGTTTTACCACAATTCTGTGGGGAAAACAACCTTAGAATTCCAAGCAACAATATTACAGCTGAATAGTCAGAAAGTTTACATTGCAAATAAGGAAAGTCTACTGAAAATATATGGATTCCAGTAGGAAGAGGGCATCTTAATACAAATATTTTACATTTTAATTTTAATTTTGATTAAACCAGTATTTTGGATGCCATGTCAAAGACAAAGGGAATTGCAGAGGAGGAAAAGCAAGGCTTTGAGATTTTAAAGATAGGTTCCATATTTTTAAAGCATTTGCTGATTCTCTCAATCTCCAGAAGTGGTTCTAAATTTATTATTTTAGGTTCTGATTTTTTCACTGGACTTATAAATGATTTCACAATGAAGTGAGATACGTTGGATTATTTTCTCAGCTTAAGGTACAAGATAAGTGAATTGAACATTTTGTCATCTCTAGTGTGGGGATTCTCATCATTACCTGATCTTGTCTTAGCACCTAATTTGAGCTCAATGAATGTGCCCTTAGTCACAAGAATATCTTGGTACTGAGTCAGAAACAGAAGTAGAAGCAAGACTGTCAGGAATAGTGAAAGGAATAGGACCAGGAGGGAGAAAAGAACTTCTTTCCATTCCTTCACATAATCAAATGACATTTTTGTTTCAGCATCTTTTTTCAGAGCTAACTTTGCCACCCCCAGGTTAGGCAAGTTATGCTTTTGTTTTAAATTCTACCAAAATTCATTATGTAGTCTTTCATCATGCAAATAAACTCTAAACCCTAAAAGTTCCTAGTAAAATGGGTCAAAAGCACAAAAGCCCTGTATTCACATATAAAGCAATATTGGTAATGTGGTACCTTTCTTCATCAAGAGAATGTCCTGCTAATTATTACAGTTGAATTAAAATAAAGTACACAGGTTTGTTTGTACTGGTTATTAGCACATTCTTTTTGATGAAACTTGTTTGATTTTGATACATTTGAATACATTGCAAAGTCTATCAGTTCATTATACTACTCATAAACAAGTGGATGAACTGATACATTAAAGAAACATTTAATTAGGTATGCTGGGCCTTTTTGTCACTGGGTGTTAATGAAGAAAGCCTTCTTTTTACTAATGTTCATCTGTCTTTTAATGTTTGAAGATATTGGAGGGTTTGGGTCACACATAATTTATTATAATGCCTTCCTGGCTATATATCTTTAAAGTTCACCACGAGTATTATTTTCTATTAAAATTTAAAAATCATGTAAAAAATCATCTGTATCTGTGCAATAGAGAAGAAACAATACATATTCTCAAAAATTCATGTATTATTTTCAGGAGCAAATATTATCAGAATTAAAGAAGGTAGTCAAACCATTACCTCTTCACAACTAGCTGCCCCTGGTGTACACCTGCTTTCTTATATGAAAAATCTTCCCCTTCAATTCATATAAAATCATATTAGAAGTGATCATCTCTGTTTGTTATTATTATTACTAGTATTATATATTATAAATGAAGGATGATATTAAAATAAGTAAAATAGGATGATGAATGTCTTAAATAGGTTCTTTACTTCTCTTATATTTAACTTCAAGATTGCACTTTTTCTACATACCTAAATAAATTACAAAGGTCTTAATCAAATTAATAAAGCTGCTGAAATTGTTTTCACCTGCAAAATTTATTCTAGAAATAGAAAAATGAAAAATGTTCAATTGTTTTTCGTTTGACTTATGTTGCATATTTATAAGAGATTAGTTTCTTTACTGTGAGGACTTGACTTAACTCACAGTTTGACTGAGATTTGTCCCCTATGACTTAAATAATAAAATGAAAAAAATTGGAAGATAAAAGACTTTTAAATTCAGAAATAGTAATTGCAGAGTTACTTTTTACATGTGAATATTCCCAAAGTGAAGACTTATAATTTCATCCAGCGTCACTTGGACATAGCTAGACAGAAGCAAGGAAAATAAATGCATAAAACTGAAATTGTTATACGTGAAAGAAAAAAATCCATAATTTACATGTAAGTATAATCCAGCATATATAAACTATATACATGTATATACAGTGTATATACATATATAATAGTACTATATTTATATAAACACACACATGATTGCCCAATTATACATGTGTTATTGCTCATTTCTTTTCAAAGGCATATAGTATATTTATTAAACAGAATACTTATATAGTGAAATTGGTGATAGTTATTTATGCTCTGTTTACCTGAATTTTCACAGTTGAGGATTTTGAGCTAAGTATAAGTTATAAATGTCTAAGCTCAAATTCAAATTGCTCAAATTACTTAAGATGAAGTCTTTTTATTACCATTTCCTCTAATATTATCTTGATTCGTTACAGTCACATGTCTTACATTTTGTGGAGCATTTTGTTAATCATTCCTTTGTCATAGCCATTTTACAAAAATGCAACATTTATTGGCTTAGACAACATAATTGCAAAAGGATAGTACTGTATGAACAATGAATTTACACTAAATGAATCAAAATAATGTGTTGCAATGGTTAATGAAAAATCCTTATGTTCTGCAATTGCATTATCAATTTTCATAATCTAAACATAAATATTCTTTGAAATAACAAGGGTTTAAAACCAATATTCCTAGGTAAGAAAAAAAAAACTTTTCAAGCTCAATAATTAAACTTTTCTTGTGATCTCTCTCTAAACTTTTATTTAAAATATGGTGGTCATCATCCTTATATTTTTTAGTATTTTGCAATCAGATGAAATAATACAGCTTTTTAAATAAAAACATAAAAGCATTCACATAATAATACAGTATTGAAAAATAATGTGTTAAAACTAGTACTGAATCAAACTAATATTTCACTTTCAATTATTTTCTACTCACCATCTCATAGTTAAAGGGATATTACAATACATTTTATTACTTTCAAATATTATTATTATAATTTGTAATAAAATAGCAAAGAATAATAACAAACATCTGTCAGATCTGGGTCTGCTTCAGTTTAATTGACCAGCACTATGAAGTGAATTAGTAATCTATCTTTTTCTTAAAAATAATCATTTTACTGCATCAAAAACAGAACAAATCCTAATCATAGGACCTATATTAATACCCATGGTACTTTAAGAAAACATATCTGGTATTATAATGTAAAGCTAACTTAAGTATTTCTAATGCACAGCTAAAATAAGTGGCCTAGCCAAGGGGGTAGAAAACTCCATGGAATCAAAATATTACCTCCTTTGATACAAAATTCCATTCTCATATAAATTTATTTTCACTAATAAATTTACTCCTAATTCAAGGGTAAAATTTATACCTATATTTCAGACAAGATAGTCTTACTTTCTATATTTAATAAATAAAATATAAACATAATTATCAATTTATAATTTGATATGGTTTATGGACACTCATTTTTCAAATGTCAAAAGCTCTGGGATTGTTAGGAATTGTACTTTAGTCTGATAATATGCCATGTTCTGAATGTATGCACAGTTATTAAGGAAATGGTAAATATCTAGCTTGGCACTTTGAATTTTTATTATGCACATCTTTCTACTATTCATCAAAATATTTGATTAGGAGGAATGGGGACATGATAAATAACTAGCTTAGAGGGACTTCATAAATCTGATATTAAAACACTTAAAGGTTAATACTTTCTATGCCTCAAAAAAAAAAAAAAAAAGACTTCAGGTGAAGGAGAGATGATTAGAAAAAACAAGGAAAGTGAGATAACTATGGAAAAGGTGACTTATGGGAAAGTAAAAAGAAAATAAGAAACAAAGAAAGGGCTTCCCTGGTGGCGCAGTGGTTGGGAGTCCGCCTGCCAATTCAGGGGACGCGGGTTCATGCCCCGGTCCGGGAGGATCCCGCATGCCGCGGATCGGCTGGGCCTGTGGGCCATGGCCGCTGGGCCTGCGCGTCCGGAGCCTGTGCTCCGCAGCGGGAGAGGCCACAACAGTGGGAGGCCCACGTACCGAAAAAAAAAAAAGAAACAAAGAAGAATGACACCTATTTAATAGTGGGTCTGATCCTCTTGCATAAGAAGAGTTGCATTTCAATATTGTATATAGAGAAATAGTGAATCATGTCCATGGGCTTTTCTTCATCTGAACTAATTCCAAAATATACTTCCAATAATGGAGGACAAAAGGTTTAGGTATAATGTACCAAATGCAAGGTAGCCCTGAAAAGTTCCATTTCATATTGATATACTTGTGTTTTTTATTTTATGCATATCTATATTATTACCCAAATATAATTAATCAAGAGATATATAAATAGGTTACTCTAGACATTCATGGTTTTTTTTTTCTTTTTAAATACAACGCCTTAGTTTTCTATCAGTTATGGAGTTTTAGAAGCCACTAGTCTCCTTTTTTATGGAAAAAAATGTGATGTAAGGCATCAGTGACTTGTAGTGAGTTACATTCAAAGCATAATAATAATTTCTACTAAGGGCAACTTGAGGAAACACTAGCAGAGAACACTGGCCTCACTGCATAATTCTGCAGCTACAGG
The DNA here is from genome assembly GCF_002837175.3 of Physeter macrocephalus. NCBI lineage: Eukaryota > Metazoa > Chordata > Mammalia > Artiodactyla > Physeteridae > Physeter > Physeter macrocephalus. Next base: position 59,103,004 of record NC_041214.2, read on the forward strand.
TTCTATGAATCTCTGGATCTCTGCTGTCCTCTACTGGCTTGATGAGATAAGTGCCTGCCTCAAAGCTCTCGAATTTCTTTGTATCAGTTTAGTTTCCTCCACAAACAAGATACTGGCACCTTAAAAATCCGATTTTCTTTGGTTTCGCTCACATGTAAATGGATCATAACTTGGATTATTGTCAGGTTAATTTTTCAGCATATTTTAGTGTCATACAGAAAGAAAAACTCTTTCAGCATCCTGTCTTTGTTCAAGAATGTTTGGGGCCGGTTGCAGTAAGTGGTTGGGAAAAAAAAGTAGCTAAAATATAACAGTGACAACAAATAACAGAATTCTGACAAAATGGCTCCAAGGCCTTATATTTTTATTGTTTGGTGTGTGTGTGTGTGTGTAAGTAATTTTAGTGTGCGTTTTTAAAAAGTATAACAATTTCACTTTCCTTTTCCTTTATTATGTCTTTAACTATCATACAATCATGGATCCTTGATCATCTCCTCCAAATTAATCCTGTACTTCTTAGCAATATAGTTACTGTGTTTTCTCCCAATTGCATCCTGCCTAGGAAAAATGATGCATCATTGGAGTACTAAGTTTGAAATTCATAATCCAAGAGAAAGAGGTGAACTATATAAATCAGATTTTTTTTAATGTCCCACTTATATCCTGGTATGGGATGGGCATGATGGGTTATAAGATTTATCAATATCACAGTGCATCAAACTTGTTAATAAACTAGCTTTCTGTATAAGAAGTAAAAGAAAGTTTTTCCAAAAAAAAATGGGAGCACGAAAGGCATGGCATAGCTGGAATTTAAGGTTCAAGCTTTGTATCCTCTATATATAATGTATTATGTTTTTCAAAAACTTTTTATTAGGAAAGCTATACCAGACGCATAATCACTATACAATGATTAAACATTACCTTTACAATTTATAATCACTGAAATTACAGAATAAATATATGCACATTTCTTTTGAATCTTTGTGTGTGAGAGAGAAAACATTAAAAGTGCTTCCTACAAAGCTGTTAGTGATATATACCCAGTTGCTTTTTTATGTTTTTTATATTTTATATATATATATGTATATATATATATAAAAGAAAGTGCAGATGTTCTCCAAAAAATCTTGGCATCAGGATGAAGTGTCACAAAGAAGGTGTTCATCCTAGGTGAGTGCCTACGGCTGTTAAACCACCAGGCCTCCACTTCAGTTGGCTCCAACCTGGAAGATGACTTTTCCCAGGGTGGAGGAGAGACGCTGTGAGCTGTACACTAGGGGTGAAGGGAAGGTGAAGCTATGGAGAGGATAGGAATGGATCGAACCCGAACTAATTAGATTGGGTTGAACAGGAGTGGGGGGGGGTGTTAGTGTGTGTGTGTGTGTGTGTGTGTGTGTGTGTGTGTGTGTGTACCTACACCAGAAGGAAGAGGCTGCAGGTGTGGGGACCTATGTGCAGAGATTTGCGTGTGGGTATGTGTGTAAGAGAAAAACGAGTGGGTGAGAACGTTCGAGCAAGACCCGCCCCCTCCCTCCCCGCCTTGCAGTTTCCAGGCATGCAGCAAACTGCAGTATTAATACATGTACAGAATCTGTGCCATGAGGGCAAGAGGAACGAAAGCCACAAATGTCAATTTGTTTTCCCCCCTCCCTGTCAAAACAAAACTACAACTAAAAACAAAAGTTACTGAAAAGAAAAAGACACATCGAATTTTACTTAATTAGGATCGATACAATGATCCCTAATATTACCTTACACATGGCACAGTCAAAGTCTCAAGTTTCAGTATAAAAAAATAATAACATTTGCTGGCAAAAGTCTGCGAAGGCACTTCATTGATTAATGATCTGAGTATGGCCCTTCCTCCGAATCACATCTGAGTGGGGAGAGCATACATCTGTATTTTCTAGTTATCATGCGGTTTCAGTTCTGTTCAGGGAAGGGAAGTTTGTGAGAATGGAGTTATTGGGACAAGTATAAAGGGAGCAAGGGATATATTTTTTCTTTTTATTTTCTTTTGAAAAAAAAAGCACTAATTTATTTTTCTTTTTCTGTTAGAACCTATATGTTGTCTTCTCCAGGACTTCGAGGTAATCCGGCTTGGTTTGAAGTTTGGCCCTTAACTCGAGGTAATCACTTTTTTGGGTTTGGTGGTCTGTGAAGCCCTTTCCAGCCGAGAAGAGAAGGGTTTCTTTGAGCCTGGCGTCCTGCTGTAAGTCTGGGTATTGCATGCCAGGAGGGTGGACGTGCAGTTCCTTTAATTTGGGCACTGTGCCATAGAGACAGTCCACAAACCCCACTGTGCAGGGGGCTGGTGGCGGCCTCTCTCGGTCTAGTAGCATACTGCCACCACCACAGCCTCCCCCGGGGGGAAACAGCACCACCCCACCATTCTTCTCATGGCGGCGGAACCCAGCCAAGTCTCCCCCAGTTCCCGCAGCTACCCCTGACACCCCACCAGCTGCTGGGTGGTGAGGCTGAGGATGATGATGATTCATGGTCACTATGGTGTTGAGCTGGGAGCTGGACACTGCCAAGGCCCACTCCTTTTCTTTTTCTAGCAATGTCCGGTAGTTGCTGTGGTTCTCCTTGGGTGTCTCAGCAAACTGCTCACTTCCTAGGAGAACGTCCCCCATTCCTGGGGGTTGTGTCCCAGGAGCCCCGCGTTCTGCATGCCCTGTCTCCTGGACTGATGAAACGGCCACCTCCTCCTCCTCGCGAGGCTTGTAGATGGGGTTATTGCACATCTGAGTAACAGGGTGGGGTATGTACTCGTATACATGACCCACAGGAGGGGCCTTCTCTGGGGAAGAAATAGCAGGTCGTCCCCCACCTCCACTTCCACCTCCACCACCTCCACCATCCTCAAAAAGCCGGTGGCATTGCATCTGGATGCCAGTGAGGTCCACGCCTTCCTGCCGCTTGCTTCTAAAGGGCAGCTTCTTCCGGCGCCGTCGGAGGACATAGGCAAAGAGGCCTGCCGCAACAAAGACTGCTGAAAAAAACAGAACCAGTAGGCTGAGAATCAACACAGAAAGTGGCACAGGACCCCCAGGGGGAGAGAATTCATAAGGTGATGCACTCGTTGGCCCCCCAGCAAGGTGAGAATCTCCAGGCCGAGCTGGGGATGCTCCAGCGGGCACAATGTGCAGCATCTCTGGGCAGAGAACTTCCAGCTCGATAGTGCGCACGTCACGGTGGGTGAGGTTCTCAGGGCTCCTGCACAGGACATCACCCACCACGCTGACTGAGCTGATGGTTTCGATCCACTGTTTGAAGGGAACCAGGTCACAGGTACAGTCCCAAGGATTCTCATTGAGGTCTATCTGGACAATGGCATTCAAGTGTTCTAGGACACCAGCCACAGGAAGGTAGAGGAAGTAGTTCTTCCTCAAGTTGAGCCGAGCCAGAGATGTGCCTGCAAAAGCATCTGTTGGCAGGGTTCTCAGCAAGTTATTGTTGAGGAATAGCAGCTTCAAGTTGGGCATGAGGCTGAAGGCCGCAGGCTGGATTTCCCGGATGACATTGAACTCAAAATACAAGTAGTGCAGACTCTGTAGGCCTCGGAACATGCCTGGTGTCAGCTTCTCGATATCGTTGCCATTGAGAAAGAGGCTCTTTAGGTTAGGCAGGTTGATGAAAGCCCCATCCTGGACGTAAGAAATACGATTATTCCCTAGATGTAAGAGATCCAAGGAAGAGAAATTCCAAAAATCAGAACGGTATATTTTCTGAATCAGATTGCTACTCAGATACAGTTTCTTAGCATTCAGTGGCCTTGGAAGAAGTTCAGAAATGTTATTAAATCCTCGCTCTTTGCAGTTGACAGTCAAGCCAAGGTCATTGATGTGCAAATTACAGGTACACCCAGTAGGGCATATAATGGGAATGGGTGGTCTGGTCTGGTAAGGAGCAATGGGAGGTTGGTTTGGACCAGGGTATAAAGCTTGGGATGTGGAGGGTGGCCTTGGTGTTCGAGGTTGTTTGGTGGGTTTGGGCTGTTTATTTGAGGACTTGTATTCAACAGAAGAAGCAGTAAAATGGACAGAGGACAGCATTGAGGAAGGCTTAGTTGGCCATGCATTTTCCTTGCTTGATGACAAGTGGGGAATTCCCAAACTAGCCTCCACCTCAGAGTCAGACAACAAGGGACAGAGTTCTGCCTTCCTGATTTCTCGCAGGTCCTTTCCATGGAAATGGAAAGGAGTCTCGCAGGTGATGTCTCCCACCAGGGCAGTGTAAGGAATGCGTTCCAGCCAACTCTTCAATTGCACAATTTCACATGTACAGTTCCAGGGATTTTCTTCTAGCTGGAGCTCCATCAGGCTTCTGCCAATGTGATCTAGCATTCCTCGGTAGAAAAGAACTTTTAACCTGTTTCCACGTAGGTCCAAGTGGGTTAAGGAGACAGCCTTAAATAAATTGGTTGGAAGCATGGGGATGAGATTATCATTTAAAATCAGAACTCTCAGTTTACTTAGGTTCCGAAATGCCCCACTCTCAATACGTTTAATGACATTGTAATCTGCCTGCAGATATTCCAGACTTTCCAAGCCAAGGAAGGTGTCATTTCTGAAGATGTCTAGTTTGTTCTCGTGTAGATATAGCCTCTTTAAAATCTTAAGACCATTGAAAGCTCCTGTTTGAATGTCCTGCAATGCATTGTTCCCAAGGTTAATGGACACAGCATTATTCAAATGAAGAAAACTGTTGGTGTACAATTTCCTCATTGAATTCCTCTGCAGATATAGTTTAAAAGGTCTTGACCAGAACTCAGCAATCTGACTAATATTTGTAAATCCTTTGCTGTCACAATGTATATGAAAGAGGCTTTCTTTCACTTCACAGTAGCATGGATCAAAACAGGGCTCATCTATTTCCTCTGAGTCCTCTATCAGGGGAATCGGGGTAGTCCATCCTAAAGCAATTGTGCTTAGAAGAATTATCCACAACATCCTCCCTCTGTGAAGCAGCTCAGCTATAGAAGGTTTCATCGTTCGCGGTTGATTACAAAACTGCAACAGAAATAAAGATGCAGATTTTTAGCTTTTAGTCATATGCTCTATTCTAATTGTCTCATACATGTGGGGCTTTTTAAGAGTGATATAAAAACTTTAGTAATTGTTGAACTGACACTCAAAATAACCTATCAACATGCTTAATATGTCCTATATCCTAAAATTAGGAGACTGAAATATTGTACCATGTGATGACATTTTCCTGAATCAAGCCATATTTGGTAAAGGGCATATCATGAAATCAAAAGCAGCCTTCATTGCTTCTTACAGCAAGCAAGGAAACTGCATAGAGTGATTCCTTCTAGGGATAGGCAGATTCAGTAATAATGGCAATCATTTGGCCATTACACCTGTTTGCCTGTTAAAAATCATATTGATGTCAGAGGTGCCTATTATGGATCTGATTGAAACTCTGATGGAAGAAAATGTTCTTTAAACTATGGGTTTCTATTCATAAAAAGACATGGCATACCCCAAAGTTATTAAAGAGTATGATAAATTATGAGCCCATTGACCAATATCAGATGTTGAGATGTATAAGATGATTGGTATCTCAGGAAAACCTAAGATTTCTCTTAAGAAATGAGCACAATATGCTTAATTATAGTGCATGCTCAGTGACACACTATACCCCAACCCCTTTTGCCCAAGCAGATCATTAACATCTCCTTTAATTAAATGATTTCTACATATGTGTATCATTTTGGCCGTTTAAATCCTTTAGGAGTGATTAGCCTTTCTAAAGAACAAGCCCATGAAATTGTCAGAGCTAAAGATAGTGACAGCTAAAGGTTGCTGAGCCTGGGAGTGTCTGTATTAAAACACTTTCAGAGCTTAGTTTGGAATGTATATCTGTGCCTTTGAGATCAACTGAGGAACCCTGCAAAAAGATGGAATGGCAGGTGGTTGGCTAGAGGAGAGTTGGGTAGTTAAAGGCAAGAAAGAGTGGAAACCTGGATTCTTACCTGCTGATAGATGATCTATCAGATGAAATACATTTCAAAGAAAGACATCGTTCTTTTCCCATCAGAAGAAACAAATACAGTGCACTATTCTAATAATACAGAGCCTTACTCTTTGGTTCTCTTTCCTTGCCTAATATCATCAGTATATGAAAATACGTACATAAATAAATTATAATAATGCAGTTTTATTAGATTGCCCTTTCTGAGTCACTGAAATAACAGTCAAAATGGAATTGTTTTTAATCAATAAAAATAAACGAATTTTTAGCATATATTTTCTTTCCACACACATGCATCTATTAAGGAAATATTTTGTCAACCCTCTAACTTAAAACACAATGGTATAATTTACAGAGAGAGTGAAAAGAATAAATCTCCGCACTCAACTTGCATATGATGTACACAGCTGTAAGGAAAGGAGAACCCATAAGAAAGCAAAGAGAAATTTGCCTCAGGCATGCAATACTCAATTTTTGGAAACAATTAAATGAAAAAAAGAGAGAAGGCAGATGAGGCTACATTGCAGTATCGGTTAGTCTTCCCTGTATCCCTTTTAAAATATTAAAATCTACTTAAGTTATTTCCTTTTCACCATTCTTTTTTAAAAATGCTTTTTCTTGTTTTTGAGGTCCTTGAGATTTAGACAAGAAAGGCTCCAGATGTCTTTGACTTACCTATTTTGCAGGAGATTTTTTTTTTTTTTTTTAGCATTGAACATCGGGGGAGGAAAAAAAGAAAAAGCTTGAGTTTAAGGATTCTCTCTCTCCCTCTCCCTTCCTTCCTTTTGCTGAAGCTGAAGGCAAGGGGGTTGGGGGGTGGGGGGAGACCAAGGGAAAAAAATAAAAGGCAGCAAGCTTGAGACGTGCTGGGAATGCAATGGGCCTTTCAATGGGTTTCTTTAGAATGCAGAACTGCCGCTTGGAACACTCAATAGAGGAGGGAGAAGGGCTGCTGCAGGCTTCCAGCTTCGCTGCCGCCGCTGCTGCTGCCACCGCCGTAGCTTCTCTTCCTGGGTACCGGCAGCACATCATTGGGCATCCTTGGAAGGAGGGCGGGAGGAAGGCAGGGAGGAAGGCAGGCTCAATCACGGTGCAGAATCTCGGACTTCTCTTGCGCTGGATTTTTTTTTTTTTTTAATATGTGCTGTAACCCTGGATCCGGCTTTCCACGTCACCAAAATGAGCTCCAAGAAGGGGAACGCGCTTAGCATGGGGTCGCGCGCGAGCACTAGGAAGCCGTGACTATACAGTTTGTGTGTGAGTGTGAGTGTGTGTGTGTGTATGTGTGAGTGTGTGTGTGTGTGTGTGTGTCTGTGTGTGTGTTTAAGGGGAGAGAAAAGAAGTGAAGGGGTCAAAATGACAAATTGTCAGAATAAAACAAGAAGGTAGAAGAGATCAACCAAGGGGAAACGTTCCTTTGGTTGGGACTGGGGGAGGGGTGTAGGCATTTTTTAATCTTTATTTTTTAATTTATTTTAACTCTAAAGGAAACCATTGACTGACTAGTTTGCTCCTCTAGTTCCCAAAATCTCCACTCTCTAGTGTAGACAGTTTGAAAAGTAAGAAAGACTCTCCTTCGGAATTATCCTTTTCACAGCACACACTTCCCTCCAAAGACTGGGATAAAGGGAAATTCAGGTCTCCATAGCAGAAGACCTGAAGCTAGCTGATTCTGCTTGAGTGTCCTGAGTAAGAGCTCAGGCAGCCTGAGCGACTTGGACCGAGTTTCTCCTGCATTTTGCTTCGATCTCTTTGCACCAGGAATCCTTTTGTTGTACTGCACCTCAAAGCCTTCGATTTCCCCTGGATTCAACAGCTATGTGTTTGCTGCCACCTCTTTAAAACCAGAGATAAACCAATGCTCTGGAAGGATACGCAGACCACTTGGGTAACAATGACACATTTCACTTCTTACACCGGGAAAGACCTCGAGGGGATAGGGGGCAGCATTTCAGGGTTTAGATTCTTTCTTTTCTTTCCTACCACCACCCCCCTGCCCCACCAAATATTTCTCCGTGATACTTTCGGCAAAGGGATGGTAGAGAGTCCTGAGAGTGGGGATGATTGAGGGAAGACATTTCAGTGAAGAGGAGCCACCAGACCAGAGCTCACAAGAATCCTCTAAGAGGAGTTTTTAAAGGCTCACCTGATGGTTCTACAGTCCTACCTGCTGGGAGGAAATGCACCTTAGTAGAGAAGCTGGAGGGAGACAAGTGTGCAGCAAAGGAGTCTCGTCAGCGGGAACTGTGCCTCCACAATGTCGCCCCCCAGCCCCTCAACACACGCCAATCCTGTCACCAACTCATGGGGAAGGGAGGGACTTTCTGGTCGCTAAAGAACTGGACTCACTTGCCCAAGGGCTCAAAGTTAGACCATAGAGCTGATTGTTTTTTAAAGCGCTTTTTACAAAACCCAACTTATGTATCAGTTTCTTACCGTTCTAAATATATATAAATCACCTAACTCAACAAAACGTTGCTTAAGAGTCAGTCATCGGATATTTGCATGGTATTTTGCATTAGAAATGACCGCACCTGTGTCTGCCACTTCACAGTAGCTGTCAGAGACTAAGTAAGCAGGCCAGCAGGATTCTCTAACATTCCACACCCTTAACGTTCCAGACCCACCCTATTTCTCTGGGTCTCAACCGAGAAGCAGACCAACACTAACAGTCTGAGCTCAGAACGAGAGCAGTCCCTTCTCCTTCACCATCTGCACCCCCCACCGGCCCCCACACACCACCTTCTGTACACAACGTGCAGAGACGGTGACTGTTTCAGGGATCTTATCGGAACCTAAGATGCGATGGAATCGATGGGTAATCGGGAGGCTTCCCAGTGACAGTAAATGGCCCCCTTGGCAATCATTCTCTGTTCTCTCTTGAACTGCAACCCCCTAAGTTCTTGATCTGGGACATGTCCAATAGGCTATTTCACCATTTTCCTTTCCTTTATGTCAGTGTAGGGTATCTAAGCTATAGGAAGAGCTCTAAAAGTTAGGGGATGAAGGGCTCTGGAGCCCGGATTTTGACCGCTTTCTGCTGAGAGCGCCCGGGCATCATTTGTTTGTCCACAGGGAGGACAAGAAGCCCTTTCTCCCCATTGTACCCCCTCCCACCTCCCCCTCCGCTTTGCTGGATCTCCGAACCCACTAATCTCTCCATATCTAAGATTCCATATCTAAATATTCCAATATGGAAACAAAATGATCTTCCCTAGAACAAATAATTAAAATGCTGCATCATTCATTTTCTGTAAAACCCTGAGCCTTCCAGAGGTCCTTTTCTAATCTATCGCCGGGCGAAACGCACAATGGGTCTGTTTAGAAATGGAAAATGATTAAAAGCTCAAGCCATTTTCCTTCTATCCTTTACAACACGAGCGATCCGCTGGGGGAGGGGCCCTTCGCTCCACCACCTGGCCTATTTATTGGACTTACTTACTATTTACTCCCCCAAGAAAAGGGGTTCGAGGGTATGTTAGTCTCCAGTACCCCTCTTTCTATCATCGTCCTTACAGCTAAATATCCAGTTCAAAAATACAACCCTCTAGCACCTGTGAGCTTATAGAAGCCACCGCGGCCAAACTATATGCTCTACAAAGAACATCCTTACACGCGAGAATACTGGTTTCAATTAGGCAAAGTAGGAAAGGATGGCGGTGAGTACCTATCCGTGCAGAGCGCTCTCGATCTCCGAGGTTTTACTCCGAGGGGCTTCCCAGCGAGAGGTGCAAACTCTCTGGGAGGCTGAATTGTATCCATCATGCAGTAGCCTGCAGTTTCTCCTCCTCAGGCACCAACTTTCAGAAAGGCCACCAAATCACGCTTGTAATCCTTTTAAGTGCTTCCACCTTTGCGACTTGCAGGGAAATGGTCGCTGCATACCAATGTGAAAGCCGGGCGCACACCTAGCGCGGCAGTGCCAGTGACACGCAGCTCCCGACCACAGCTCTACATACCCTCGATGACAGGCAGTGAGTGTCCCAGGACTGGGCTCTTTGTTTTCAGATCTCGGTGCTCTCGATTCAGTGGCGAGCTTCGCGGTCCCCGAGAGCCCTGGCTCGGTCTCTGGGTTTTTTTGTTTTTGTTTTTTCTCTCGCTTCCTGAAAGGTTGTCACTCACAGCGCAATCCCTTCGCAAGGCCTCCTTCCTTAGGGAGAGCTGGAACTAGACCTTGGCTTCTCCGGGTGTCTTTGCTCTTGACCCTTTGAGTAGGTGGGAGTGGGGCTGGGTGCTGTGTAGATGAGAGAAGAGGGTGGGGAGGAGTGGGAAGGAGGCTGGAAGGGGGTGACCGGATCCTAGATCCCAGCATTGGCCAGACAGCGAAGGTGGTGGCGGTGGGGGGAGGAGAGAAAAGCAGAGATGGGATACGAATACAACAGTACGGCTGTACACACCAAATTCGACTTGAATTTCGGGGATCTCGGGCAAAGCACCAAGGTGAAGCGATCCGGTTGGCAGAGAGTGAGCCCCCTGACAGCTCACCATTCAAGCACCCTCACTTCTGGAGCGGGGTGCGGGGCGGGGGGAGCGGGGAGGAGACCGCGGAACGTTTCAGGCGAAGGAGACGCTCTCGGCAGCGGCATCATTTAAGACTGACCTGCTTTAAAAGTGCCACTTTAATGGCCTAGGAAATAACTAAAATCGGATTACACGTTACTTACCAACGTCTACACCCAAACTGGGAGCTCCAGGTCGGGTGTTAGGAGGCAATATACCAAACGCCAGGCTGGAACCCGAATGCAAATCCATCAGCCGTCCCCAAATCGCGCAGAGAGGGAGCGGCGCTCGGGAGCCCCAGATCAACCCATCGCCGGAGCCTCAGCCAGCTTGTCCCCCCAGCACCCCCCGGCTCCTCCTCCGCTCCAACTGTGTAAATCAGCCGCCGCAGTCCTCTCGCCGCGCATCGCAGGCAAATCCCTGCTTAGGAAGCAAGTGATATTCATCCTCTCTCTCCCTCTCCCTCTCCTTCTCTCTCTCTCTCTCTCTCTCTCTGTCTCTCTTGGTCACAATCTGCCAGCTCTACAAAGAAAACCCCTGTAAATTTTAGTGACAGGAAGTCAGCATTCTGTATCTGTGGATTGATTTTAACTTTTATTTGCAAATGAGAGATGGCTGTTTGGCAAATTACAGCCCAGGCCTGAGGGGTTGGGGGGGGATCCAATTAATAGCATCTGACCTGTATCGGTGGGCTGTATCGCTAAACGCCTCCTACAAGCAGTTTCCAAGTTATTTGCAGTAGCATCCCACCTTCATGATACATAGGTGACAGTTTGAAAGTACACATATTTCCTCATCTGTTTATTTTACACCTGCTAAGAGGGAGGAAAAAACTGTGGGGTGAAGGGAGGTGGGGGCATTTGATGGAGATATGCTGGGTAGTAGTAACAACTTAAATAAGGACACTTGAACAGTTGTTGCACCTGTGTGAAAGTATTATTGCAACATTATATACCAACTGGAGGCGACCATTACCCCCACTGCAGAATACTAACGCAGTCACTTAGTGCTCCATTCAATCTGCAGTGTAAACCAACGCAGTTCTTTTTAATAGATCCCGTTCATCAGAGACTGGTGTTGGAGAGAAGTCAGTCTTCCACTAGCTCCCAAACTGAACAGGAGGTAGTCTGGGGAATCATCTCTATCTCTTACCATTCATTCCCTCCTGAAGTGAATGCAATAAATTGTCCAAGGCAAGGGAAGTTGTGTAGCTGTTATAATTGTAGATGTAAAATGAACTCACCCTATTTTCAAAAGCTTTCAAAGGAACTCTAACTCAACCCTTGCAAAGAGACAGTACTTTTATATATGAAAATCTCTGAGAAGCAGGCCTAGAGATATGATTTTAGCCTTTATTTAATGGATTCTATATACTGTGTTATAACATTGTTACTCTTTATTGTATACATATAATATGACAAGTCTGGTGTCCATATAACCTTCATTGAAAGAGAGACAGGTATGGAGCTGGTTACAGTGAAAACTAGAGGCCTGTGGAATTTTTTGGAATATATATATATATATATATACACACATATATGCCAAATTTAGTATAGCAACTGTATCGGTTATGCATAAAGTGTGAGTTTATATTGCTTTTTAAAAATAACATACTTACAATGTTTCAATTTTTTCTCCAAAATATTCAGTTTCCTTTAAAACTACTTAGATTAACAAGATATCTACAGGAACCAAGGAAGTGATAAAAGTACCATTATATCAAAAACCTATTCCTTTAAATATAGCTTTGCACATCTACTGGCATGAATTCCAAATACTTTCCTCAGTATTTTCTTGGAAAATAAATGCTTCCATATGAATTTTACATATGTGAAAACATGGATATGAAAAGAACATTTGCCTCAGGTTTTTCACCCATTAGGTCTTCAAATTCACTTTTAAAGAGCTATATCCAGGAAAGGTTGCAAAAAAGATCCATTCCTATAACAAATCAGTCTGATTTAGGAGAAACCTAGCTACATCAGTAAGCTGATGAGTCAAAGACATGTTTCTGGCCTTTTCAGGTGGTTGCTCAATTTGAGGAGAATCACTCCTGAGTACACCATATTCTATGTGGGCAGGTGTGAAATCACACACACGCCCCTGAGCTTCAGGGCTGGAGGATATTAGAGTAACCCTGGAAGACATCAGGCAACATCATTCCTAAAATAGCTGAATCTCTTTAACTTTTGGAACTTTTTTTCATTTTGTTTGATTTTCAAGGTTATTTGTTGATGAGAGAACTCTGAATATGTTAATACATTTATTCTGAATAGATGTTGGTATGGCTTGATGGTACTGGGGAGCTACAGGAGATTGAATAGTTAGGATGGGTTGTTAGTGTTAAGAGTACTTCCAACACAAATATTTCAGGCCAGATAAAAATGTTGTAGGGTAAGTGATTGTGATGGACCTTGGAGTGATTCTATGTTGTGACTTTGTAATGCATTCTGTGAAGGCATTTATATGTCCATAGTTTTATTTTAATCACACATAAATTTACATAGTAAAAAAGAAGAACTCTTGTGAAAAAACTGTTCTTTATTAATAATGCATAATGGATAAAAGGAAAATACAGATATAACATACAAAATGTAATTGTCAGTTCAATAAAAATTAAATGTTTATATTGCTGATTGACATATATTTTTGGTTACAAAGACTTTACAGTACTTCACGGCTTCCTTTTTACTACTGTGACATTTTCCAGAGAAGGACAAGGGTATTAAAATGAATAAAGTAGGCATATTTCTCTTGTCTAGCATATGTTTTACTCACTCTGATTTAAATGAAATAAATACATCTTTTGAAAGATTTAAAACTAATTGAAGTAGTGCTAATGAGTTTGTTGTATAATGGAGAAAAAATCCAAGAAAGTTTCAAACTGCAGCAATTTATGATTATATATGGCATATCTAAGTCATCTTTATATCGTATTCATTTGTTTTTAACAATTGCACAAGCATCATGAAGCTGCCTCTTTTTTTTTTCTTTGTGCATTCCAAATAATTTTCAGGCCAACAAACTACATATTTGATAATTATCAAAAAGCTAATTGTATCCTCATTCCATCAACTTTTTATACCACTGTTGAAACAATTGAAAATATAGTTACTTGGACACACAATTTTTTAAATGGGAATTTAGCCTGCAGGAAAAAAAAATAGGCAAATAAAAGTATGATAAAACATTAAATATTTTTAGTTTTGTTCTATTGAGCTTGTTGGTGTTTATTGTAAGAATTCATAGGATTGTACAATTGATCCTGAGGATTACGTACTTTCATAAATGTTTATTTGTATAGATCTTCCTAAACCTCCACAGAAAAAAACATGTTTGAAACATTTTATACCATGTAGAAAAAGTTCCAAAGCACTGGTAACTTTTTTCGAAAGCATCTTGTAAAATTTAGTGAATCAACATAGATTTGTAATGTTAGCTGCATTATCATTATAACTAACAAGCTATAAATATGGAGTAGTTCCAAGATATTTAACTAGACATTGATCTTTTCTATACTGTTTCACTAAAGATTTAGAAACATTTCATAGGCATCCACTAAACGAAATCTCAGTTTATTTTTGAAGTAAACACATCTTTTAATCTCAAATGTAAACTATTTTAGGACTCCCAGAGTTAATCTTTCAATATGAACAAACTTCCAGATTTGTATTTGTAGTCTGGATTAAGCATAGAAAGCTGTTGTTTCTTTTATGAGAGATTTTCTAAATGTATTTGGAGTTAACAGATTGTAGGTATTAAGATTAAAACCACTGAGAGGCAAAAAAAATCCTTAAGGGACCAAATTAAGGGGAAATTAATCAAATATATTTGTTGAAATGAATTAAACTGTTGAATAATACATCAGGAAACTAACAATAAGTGTTATATGTAATGGAAAGAGGTAACATGTAAGTTTTAGCAGTGAAGGAAGTTTTTTAAAAACATATATGATGAGAGAAGAGAATAAGAATAACTTTATAGCATTATAGAATCTCAGAATTAAGCAGGACTTGAAAGTTTATCTTGTCTCACCGATTATGTGATATTCAAATTCCTACTTCACTACCCCTTGCCAAGTTGTTATCTAGACTATGCTTTAATATTGCCTATGATGTGGATCATAGTACATTTCAGAGCAGCCCATTTTATTTTTGGACAAATCTAGTCAATAGAGAAATGTTAAGCAAACTGAAAAGAAAACATTTTCTTCTACTTCCCATTAATTTGTATTAGTTACCCCTTGAGGATTTGTTTAAAAATCTAAGGTAATAAACTTCCTACTTATTTGAGTTAGGTTTATATTTATTCAGAAAAACTCACCTGGCAGGTAAAAATGCAAAACCAATCTTCAAGAGATGAGTTAGAGCTAGAAAAGGGGTCAGTTAAATTGATGTGATAATTGAAGCCATGAAACTACAGAATTTGTGATAACTACTAAAGGGACAAGATGTTAGATGTTAGTAGTTATTTCTGAAATGTTCAAAATATTTAAACTAATTTTCATGGAAATCTCCGTGGGACCACATTTGAAGTTCTATATGTGTCCTCGGTCTACTAATTTAAAATCAACTACAGCATCATAGAGGGATAGTATTGGCATCAGCTAAGGAAGGCAGAGAGCCTAAACAATACATGTAGATGTTTATAAGTCAAATAAAATTTCCCCTGGTCTGTGAATTTTTGAAATCTATTTGAGAATGTGAATATGAAGTGAATATTTATAAACGAGGCTGATTTCAATATAAGCCTGCTGAAAAATGTTTTCCCCATCAACTATGGGACAAGATTAAAGGCTTTAATATGATCATGTGCTCAAAATCACAGATAATGGAAATCTTATGTAGAACCTTGCATTTTAGGGATAAAATGAGAATGTTATGAAACACTGAATATATATAAATGTTAGTACTTCCTAAAGTGACTTAAATCCCCCAAAATTGTTTTTTTCAATGTGGCTGTCTCCCCTATATCACTCTGCTGAGTTACTTAGCCATATAGCTTCTTTTAGCTTTTATGTTCTATCTAAATCTCCCTTCACATTTCTGTTGTTAATCAATGTTTAGTGAGTCCTGTAACTGTAACTCTGTTTTTGATTATTAAAATTGATGTCATTTGTGTGTGTGTGTGTGTGTGTGTGTGTGTGTGTTCACATTTGGACATCTCAAAGTATATATGATTCCATGGGGGCCAATTTTCTCCCATCATATCCAACAAGATTCTCTTCTTTCACAGGTGAATGGTCTGAGTTTCATTTCTTCTGATGGTTGTGTTTTTAAGAATTTGGTGAGTGGGAAAATGTTTATTATAAATGTTATTTTTAGCAAATGCTTTAAATAATAGGAAGAAAAAATTCGATAAACATAGGTGGCTTAGCTAAGATACCATTCACTGTTTTTTCATGATGACAAAATTATCAAACAATGTGGAACCTATGATGCTACAAATTTACCCCCTCTGTAAAATATCATTAAATACCCTCTAGAAAGCTTCACCAAAAATAAAAATAAATGATTAATGTTTGCATATTTAAGCATGTATTTTAATGTTGCACCCTTAATATTTTCAAAGGATAATCTGACCTAAAACTAATTTTCTTATTCTTATTTTAATTGAATATTTTATTGAAAGGGTAATGGTAAAATGTCTCATGTGATTAACACAGTGACAGAGTGTTTGCTAACAGCCCTACTTCCCTCCCATTTTAAAATACTTTATGATTAATTTTGTAAAATTTCATTTGAAATGCCATAAAAAGTAGCCAAAATATGTCTACACATATACAAATGATGTATATTTGTGTGTGTTTCTGTATTTGTGTGAGTTAGAAGGATGCAAAATTGGAAATTAATGGATTCCTTATAAAATCTTTGAATTGTTTAGTCTCTAAATTTATCTCTAAAGGGGGAGACATACCTAGTTTCAAAGATTCTATAGTATAACAAACAAAATCGTTATCCATAAGATATTAGAATTCAGATATATATCCTAAATACATTTTTATTGGTATTAGATGGTAAGATTCATAGTGTTAAAAACCCTTGAAACACTCATGTCACAAAGGATCAGACAGATAATTTTTAGGAGCTGACCTTTTCCTATGGGCTTAAGCCAATGCCCTGGAAAAATAACTTTGTTCAACAATTTAATGGCTGACATTACCTCCCCCTGTGCAAGCACTTTCTATCATTTATAAAAAGGTAACATGCTTTTAAAATACTAATACCTTTTAGCTCTTATGCTGAAATATATAAAAATTCAAAGCATCCAAGTCTTGAATACTTTTAACATTCCTTAGAGTATTTAGCAATGTAGTTTAAGAAAAGGGAGATTTTTTTTTTTAAAAAAAAGGATATACAGTGTTATCTCATGGAAATTCAGACTGAAACAAGTATACAGACCTCATGGGAAACATAATTGGAAATTAGGCCACACTTTGTCTGTCTCAGGGTCCAAATGGCCTCCTGTCACCTCCCTCACTTCCCATCTGTTCTGTACAACAGAAAGAATGATTCTTAAAAATGTAAGCCTGATGTTATCTTCTATAGTAACCCTCTAGTGGCTTCCCATCTCTCTAGGTAAAAGCTAGCGTCCTGACACAGGTTCACAAGCCCTGTGCGATCTTCTCGCTCATGCCATATCTGCCTTCATATCCTATTGCCTACTCTCTTGCTCCCACTATTCCAGGCAATTTTCCCCTCTTGCTATTCCTTTGACTCACCAAGCACACACTTATCTCAGTGCTTTTGCACCTGCCGTACTCTGCCCGACATCCCCTTTCCACAAATATCAGCATGGCTGGCACCATCACTGCATTCAGATTCCCATCCAAAAGACACATGATCACGTAGGCATTCCTGACCATACTACTCCAGGTGGCAATTCCTCCATTACTTTTAAACTTCATTCCCTGCTCTATTTTTATTTTGACAGTTTTCTCACATAATGAAATACAATTAATATGCTTCTACATATTTACCATTTATCTCCCACTACAAGAATAAGCTTCATGAGATCAGGGACTTTGTTTTAGTCATTGTGGTATTCCCGGCACCTGGAACAGTGTCTAGTACATAATGGGAACTCCATATGAATGTATAAGAAGAATTAAGTGAATGAACGGTTTCTCTAATCTCTACTTCTTTTTGAGTCTGCACCATTTTTTTCTTCCTTCTGCTAAGCTGCTTTCTCTGCATCAGCTAACACACAGCTCATAATTGCTACATGGCCTTTCAGCAGCAGTGTTCTCCATCGACTGGCAACTTCTCTCTTTTACTTTAGTTCAAATTCCTGAAAATCTAATTGGACAGGCTTATTTTTTTTTCCAGTGAGGCCACAGAAACCGTAAGTTTCTGGCCCGTCTCTGGATGTCTTCTTTTTTTGGTCAGGCATATACTCCTAGAATAAGGCTGAGACACTTCAGAGTATGGATGACTAGGTATGAGGAGCTGTGGACAGGCAACCAGGCAACACAAATACGTCTAGTACATAGAGTCATTGTCGCCACATGAGCAACAAAGCTCTTCAATGTCCCAAGTCCTGCTCATGAGTCTGATAACACTCCTCAATCCAATACTTTTACCTGCTGCTCCCATGTCCTTTCTTGATCAAATGACTTCTCTAGTTTTTCTTTGTTATATTTTTTGTTAGATACAACCATGCATCTACAAAACTTCTATGATAAATATGTCCGAGTCTCTGCCCTGACCCTAAAGGTAGCAAAATGCACCTGTACTCTCGTTCCCACCAGGCTGTTCCACTTATGCTTTTGGATGATAAGCAAGAAATATCATGTGTCTCTACACAGATCCTGTTGTCGACACACCCTAAGGTGATCCCCCCAATGTGTCATACCCTCGCATAATCCCCTCTTCTTTAGTGTGGCTGGAACCTGTGACTTGCTTCTACCCAATTGAAAATGGAAAAGGTAGATATTTTGCAGATGTGATTAAAGTCACAAATTACCAATAGTTGATTTTGAGTTCATTGAAAGGGAGATTATTCTGGGTCAGTGTGACTTAATCAGGTGAAAGTCCTTAAAAGAGAGACTGGTGCCTCCCTGAAATGAAGACATGTTTTCCTGGTGGACTTGAAGAAGTCAAGGAAATGAATTCTGCCAATAACCTGATTGAATTTAGAAACAAATTCTCCCCCAATCAAGTCTCCAGACAAGAATATAGCCCAATTGATACCTAGATGCAGCCTGTGAGATGCTGAGCAGAGAGCTCATCAAAGTCGTGCCTGGACTGCTGACCCAAAGATACTGTGAGATAATAAACGTGCTGTAATTTGTTATGTAGCAATAGAACACTAACACAGATCTTTCATCCTAGTTCATTGTAAAAGACAGATGTTTAGACTCCCCATGTTGTTTTCATTTTTAGACTCCATTGTGTGACTTTGACTTGGATCTTTTTGCTTTCTTTAAGTTTTACATGCTGAATTGTGGAAATGGATATAATTTACTTCCTTAGTATACTCCTAACTGGGGACTTACTCTTTTCCTATATTTTCTCTTGTCTCAGTGTCTTAAAACTAATTTTAGACCTTGACAGCACATGATCATAATACTTTTCTTCTTCCTCTAGCCACGTAATCATCTTTTTTGCATGTAGCATCCAACTTCTATCATTTTTAGTTTTTGGTTATGATGAGGATAGACAAAATATCTTTGGCTATGAAATTCACACATCTACTTCTCTCATTAATATCTCATTTTTTTTGTTTATGCATGTGAATTTATTTTTCAATAAAATCATTATTGAGATTCTGGGGAGTTTTTACTTAAAGAATGATTTTGTAAGTTCAAAACATTTACAGTGGGAAATTTTATCCCCTAATTTATCTCTTTGTTACATTTAAATGTTCATGTATCAAATTTTACTTGGTAAAAGTTGGGCATATTTGTGTTTGGTCAGTGCTTATTACTTTATTATTTATAAGTTTCCAAACACTATTTTTCTGCTTGTAGTCTTAAACTGTATATTTCAGTGTCTTGCCTTTTAAGAAGTTCTATGCAGCAATAACCATAGTGCAGCATGTAAGTCATATCATTTAGGAGTCAGTTAACTAATATGTTTTCATATTCCACAGTACTAGGAGTTGAGGATATAGACATGAAGAGTTAACATTCTTTTTAATCCCATCAGCACACAAATTTTCAGAGACTTTACAAACTCACAGAAATTATGGTCTGATTATTTGGTACATGCTCTATTTAAAAGAAAAAAAATCTCATGTTTCTTAAGCATATGTTTAATGGTATGCCTTTGAAAAGCCAGTATGTTCATTTATCATACACATGGAAATAAAAATTGAGATGAACTATTGATGAAACAAATTTCTTCGATGTTTGTCCTGCAAGAAATTCTCAAACACTGATTTGAAATTGAAATGATTAAGAATTTATATTTCCCAAAGGGGCCTCACAGAGTATATCAGCAAGCTCTAGTCCACATTTGCCTGGAAAAACATAAATCACTGTAGATGGGTCCATTATTAAATAGTTTCAAAGTCAAATTTTAATTTTAAAGGAAAAATGAAATCCCAAATCATGATGCTTAGTGGAAGTAGGAATAGTGGTCGGGTGTGGGATGGCGATGTATATTCATTTTGATCTGTAGGGAATAATGAAGCATCCATTAATCACATTTATAAATGCATATCACAATAGATAAGACTTTAAGGGCTCTATTCAATTAATTAAGCTTATATCTCTTTTGGGTATACCAATTATCCTCTTTAAGGGAAAGAAGCTTAGGGAGATACTTAGAGGGAAATTAATTCAAGGAGCTTTTGTTGAAACATTAAAGTCATGTGAACACCTTATCACATGAACTAGAACTGAAACCGGTTTTCCTTGTTATCATACTCAAGTCAGTATAATGCATTGATAAGGAACACACTAAACATTTCCAGAAGTAAGGTTTGTAATTTTTTAAAGTAGCAGAGCATATTTAACATGTTTGCTTTATGTTAGTTCAGAGACATAGATTTCTCTTTTGGAAAGCTGCCTTTAAGTTAAATACCAAAATCCTGGAAACTTCTGATAGTAGCCAGTGTTAACTATTTTCCTTTGAGATGAGTCAAGAAGAAGCAGAAAATTAATTTTCCATCTCTTGTTACTTGTACATAAATGATATCGAAGTTTTCACTTTACTTTGACGCATAAAAGAAATAGAATATTCATAGGGAACAGAATGAGGCTTTCTTGCATTTTTCCGTCTTTTAAAAAATGTGCACAGGAAACTGTATATAAAAACAGTATGGCTATTTAACAAAATTGGCTGACGTTCTTGTTCCACCTAGCTTTTTCACGTTTGCTGCAGCTGCCTGAAGGAGCCTCCAGATGGCGCCCTAGTGCCCGTTCTCTCCGCCCAGTGGCCGACCAGCTGCCGAGGAGAGTGAGCTTGGAGCTAGTGGCAGGGCTTAACCTGGTGCGGCTCAGAGGTGGGTTGCTGAAGGATTCGGGGAGGCCGCTGCAACAGGGCATCACTCACTGTCCAAGTATTTCCGTTTCTGAGCGCAAAAGGAAGAACTTAAGCGGGCGGCAGTTGGAGTGAAAATTGCTTTGTAGTATCTAAAAGCATGGATCGTGGGCAGCTGAGCTGGTACGTGCAAGAGAAACTACTGAATGGAATTGTGCTGGGTAGGAACCCATCTGATTATTCTTTGTGTACCAAACGTTTTGTGTCCTGAATTGTGCCTATGTGTGTACACTCATCTCATTTTCACCTGGGTCATGGGGGTTTGGGATAAAATCTTTAATTTTTCCAACATGATATAATACAAGCTTTACAGAAGATTGTTTATTGATAAAATATGACCCAAGTAATGGTCTCAAGAAACACATGACAATGGCACCAAAATACTTTTCTTTTATATTTCTTTGTCAGAGGAAAAAAAGAAAAAAAAAAAAAGAAAGAAAGTAAACCTAAACCATATCACCCTGTAATTTTACCAGGTATGACTTTTAATAGCCAAAAAATATGTATATTTAACTACCATGGACTAAATATTAAATCACTTTTACCTGTAGGTGTAGACATAAACATACCTGTAAAATATGAATGATTTTCACATCTGTGTGCCAGAAAGAATGTTGTGTAGCTATGAAAACACTAAGGATGGAAAATATGTCTTGTGTATGTACATTTTGTGTGGTCTAATATGCCATGTAAATGTGTATTGTGTATGTGTAGACAATAACATGTATGTATATGTGACCCAGATGCAGAAGTATTGCACAGTTATAAAAATGCATGTGTTGGATATTAGATGGATTTTTGCACCTTCACACACACCTATTTCTATTAATTTAGTATGAAAATTATCTATTGAAAAAGACTGAATTTAAAAAATGTACTTGTTTCACTGTTATATTTTAAATTTTCCAAGTTTCATTCAGTTGTGCACTTAGTTTTCTGTGCTTTTAAATTCTGAGGAAACGTTGTTTTTTTATATTTTGAACATAAAATATTGGCTGAAGTGATTACATGGAAATAGGATGCATAGATATATAAATACAGGTTCCCTGAACTTGAGATAACTATAGCCAAAATCCACAGGAGCTCTGAAAACTTGAGAGTTCTGACTAGGAGTTCATATTAGAAACTAGCCAGAAAATGAAAGATTCAAAAGTACAGAACTAAATTGGAAATAACAGATGCTGAGGTTTTACTCTTAGTATTAATAGTCTAAATCTAATGTTAGACCACTTATAAACTTCTATGTATTCCCTTGTAACAGATGTGTAACATGAAGAAGATACTGAATTTTACATCCTGCCATTGCATAAAAGCAAATGTAACACAATTCAACATAAGAAATATGAATTGAGAGCTATGTAAGATAATATACTAAATAAAGCCTGAGATGCCAAGAAAAGTTAGAGGCAGTCCCTGCCCTCAAAAAGTGACCAATCAAATGACTAGGATGGGCATACTTATGAAAATGAGTATATAGTAAAATACAGATCAAAATAAATGCTATTAGAGAACGGCATGCACAAGATATATAGCATTTAAATCGAGGGAGAAATCTAATTTAGGGGTTTTAATAGAGACCATATTGGAAGGCACTCCTCTCAAGGGATGGATGGAAAGAACAATTTTGGTGGGTGAGGATGATAATGTCCAGTCAGACATTTAGTTTGTGTTGGGTACTGCCTTCTAAAATTGGTCTCAGATGTGAGCAGTAAGAGATCATATCATACAGGTGGGTGAGGCAGTATTGGAGATGGCCTTGAACATTAGGCTGAACATTTTGGATTTTATCATTAGTTTGTGCCCAGTGCCACTAACAATATAGGCATTCAGTACTATTTTAGAAACATTGAGTGCTGTGCATAATAGTGAGAGCCAGTATGAAATTTTACAGTAATTTTATAATTAATTTATTGTGTATTTGCCATATTGGAATATAAGTTCCAAGACACAGAAGTCTTTCAATATTATATCCACAGAACCTAGAAATTTCTTGAAAAGTATTTATCTACCATATGAATGAATGAATGGTAAAA
This sequence comes from Physeter macrocephalus, assembly GCF_002837175.3. NCBI lineage: Eukaryota > Metazoa > Chordata > Mammalia > Artiodactyla > Physeteridae > Physeter > Physeter macrocephalus. The sequence continues at coordinate 59,126,006 of NC_041214.2, forward strand.
TGAAGATAAGGCCAGGATTCTATATTATTTACATGTAGATTTCTTAATGAAATCTACATTTCAGCAATGATTAACATCCTTAAAATTTACCAAGTCTTTGGAACTATTGTCCTAGCTGATTGCTTTTATGGCTCAGGTAATGCAAAACAAGTTCCCTAGAATAACCACTATCGATGTTAAATCTTACTCTATTCTTTTTTAAATCTTACTCCATTTTAACCTCTTTCATGAATAGTTTTGCCTTCACGTTTTTAAAAGGTTATGAAAATAATTATAAACTGTATAATTATTCAGGCAGAATTCACCAGTTCATCTTTACATCTCTTCAGTAGATATATAGTGGATATATAACACATGTTAAACAAATAAATTTAGGGAAACAAGTGAAGAGTTTGAGGAATGCTTTTGCACTCTATAATAAAGATTTATCTTCTTACATGAACATCAAATATTTGGTTGTCTGCAACTTAGTTGAGGTCATACTCTCTAGAGCTCTTTTATAATTCTGAGAATACAAACAATTTCTTGAGAGATCCTTAGGTATTTGCTTCCACAGTTTTGGGGGACATTGAGGTAGCCTGCTTGGGGTCCCAGCCTCCATATACAGCTTGTCCTTTTCTCTGTCCCTGTGTAATGATATCTATACCTTTTATGATAGGTACATGTGAAGAAAAATTTTTGTCATTTGAAAAGATGACACTAGATGAAAATAAACATTTTAAAGAAACTTATCCTATTCAAATTATAAATGGATGTATAGGATGTATAATGTCTTACAATTAAAAAGGCCAAATAAACAATGTCGTTGAACCAACAGCATTAAAAATTGTACAAAGACCTGGAGTTTCCCCTTTTGTCCAAGACAGACCTTTCTTCTGTGATGATGACTTTTATATCTTAATTTGCTTTCATATAATTTCTCTAAAAGTATACGAGTGGAATTCTTCAATTTAAAAATATGCGTTGATGGAATTTCTAAGTGTCAGTTAAACTGAGGATGCAGGATTTGTTTCACTGTGAGCTAATCTGCACAGAGTCAGGCTTTTTCTCTCATCAGCGTCAGTAAGACGAATTTCCACACCAGTCCTGCTGGATCTGCTGTTACTGTTTTATTTTTAACCCATGTGAGAAGAGGTAGTAAGATATAGTGATGCAAGACTTTCACCTTATTTTAAGTTCTGGGGCGTGGCGTGGCCTGGAGACTACTGGATTAGGGGAAGCTTATCTTGTTCAAATAAAGTTGGATATTCAGTTTCAGAGAAATATACTGCAGTGTGTACTGCAGGATTTTCCCCCTAGTGGTTGAATTAAAGCTGTTGTGTTTCTTATAATAATTGAAATAGACTTTTCTTTATATGTTGGAACTATTGATAGTTTGAAGATTCTCTAACTTACATTTTTAAAAACTTGTTTCAGGAGAGCATATGATTCTTTTTAAAGTGATCATTTTGAAAGATACAAATACAATACAAAAAAAAATACAATTTTTTTTTTGAAAAATATACCAGAGGCTTTTCTTTATTTGTAAGACTAGGCATTCAAAAGACACAAATACAAAATATATACAAATAATGGAAATTTTCCACTACTGGATCCCATGTCATGCTCCTCTTTCTTAGTATAAAGAAAAGTTTTCTTCCTCTGGTGTCCCGATATCACTGTTTTCTGTAGTCAGTGTCCCTGAATCAGTTTAACATGATTTTTAGCTTTTCCAACCATGCTGTAAACTCCTTAAAGAAAGGAAACAAATTCTGTGTTTCCTTGGAATCTTCCTATTTCACACTGCCAGCCACCAACGGCACTGAAGTTTGTTTACTGACAATTAAATAAAGATGAAATTTTTTTAAAACCACAAATTCAAACAAGAGGTTGTAGTCCTATAGAAGTGACTTCTCAGGGGCAAAACGGAAATCTTCCTAAAAGCGCTGTATACTGGGAATGTTATATCTGACACACAGCAGAAAAAGAAAAAAGAAAGTTCCTTCTCCTCAAATCAACTATTTGAAATGAGACTCTTTTTAAAAAATAATATTTGAAATGCAGAGTTATCTATAAAGGCACAAAACTTACCTTCACTCAGTAAAGCTATTTACATCTGGAATAGATATCTTCTGGCATACCTGTGTCTCTGGGGTGTTGTGTAACTGCAGGCAAAATATTCCAAAGTCAGAACTGCTGAAAGTTAGGGCAAATCAGAAGAGTTCCTAACAGCAGAAATTAACCTTAAGGAACCTTAGAGGCATTGACATGCTTTAGAGCTGTTCCTGGGGGAAAAAAAAATCATGTATTTTTTATAATGAGTGTATTTATGAGCATACAACAACCTGCCACCAAGGTGGATAAAAATGAGAGTTAGTAGCAGCAAACTTCTATTTTAGGACGTGCTAGAGGAAAATAACAAAGGATCTATGGCTGTATTGTTAACAGAAGTGAACTTCTCTTCTATCTCTGGACCAAAGGCTAACAGAAGAGCTCTTAGTTACTAAGATGTATTCTTTTCTGATCTCAGGCTCATTAACGATGGAAGTAGGAGGGAGAGGGTATAAAGCAGCAGCTGCAGCTGTGGGCACTCAGATCATTTGTCACCTGGCATGAAGTTAATGTTGGCAGCTCCGGAGTTCCAGCACAGAACACCAGGGAGCAAATGCCAACTGATTGTTGTTCCTCAGCAGCTTGCTGGCTAACTCCGCCTCATTCTTCAGATCTCTGTTGAAGTGTAGCTTCCTCCAGGTAGCTTTGTCTGACCTCTCTAGAATACACTTAGCACCTTTCGCTCTGCTATTATGGCCACATATCCTCATCCTTGCCATCACACGTAACGTTTAAAGACCTGCTTGCCCTTCTTACTAGACTAAAAGCAAGAGCTGAGCCTTGTCCAATATTGCTCAGTGTCTGGCTTAAAATATGTTGGTGAATATTTATGAATATTGTCTGTTACATGATGGTTTAATGACTACATATGTGCTTCGATGTCAGTAAAATTTGCATTTGACTCTTGTTGTCACATATAACATGAGAAGTAACTAAACTCTTAGTCTCTGTCCTCATCTACTATCTGGGGCAGTTGTATACCTGCCTCTTAAAGGTGGTTCTTAAGGTTAAAAATAATACTTGTTATGATGATTATGATGATGATATGATCATTTTCTCCTGGGCTTCCTAAATATTAACTGATTTAATCCTCAAATAAAAAGCCTTATCAAGTTGGTACTATTATCATTCTATTTTATATAAGAAATAGAGGCACAGAAAGGTTAAATTACTTGCCCCAGGTCACAGAGAGAATAATGAAAATAAAAGACCAAGAACAGTGCCCAGGAGAGAATGGACTTGTACTAAATGCTGGGATGGGATACCGCCATTTTATTTTAAGAAAGCTGATTCCCATGTAAATGAAATATTACCCCACACAGTCAAGAACCATTTGTTCCCTGATTTCAGAGCCTTCTGTTGCAGATATTTTATTTGTAGAATTCCCATGGAAGCCAGATATGGTCAGAGAAAAACTAATGTGTATAATCTGAGAGGATCTTTATCTTTTACTAAGTATTTTACAGTTTTGGGTATAACAGAAACTAAAGAAATCCTTGTGAGAAATGTATTCTTGTATGGATGTCAGCATAAAAAGAAGCAAATGATAGAATGGCCCACTTTAATACTTTGCAGCATCCTTTATTTGTTTTATTTATAAATACTTTATAAATTTTATTTTAATGATGTTTACTTTTTTCTCTCTATAAAATGTACACATATTTTTGTAGAAAATGTGTAAAATACAAAAAAAAACTACAAAGAAGAAAGTAAAAGTAATATGTAATTATTCAACCCAAAGACAACTACTATTACTACTTTGATATATTTCCTTTCTATCTTTTGACAAAATTGCAAATACCTATGTTTATATACACACATTCATTTGTACACACATTTTATTAAAAAATCATGTAATATAACTCACATACTATTTTGTGCCTATTATTTTGTCAGCAGTTCTTTAAAAATTATAATATTTAGTGCCTGCATATTATTATATTGTGTGGTTGACCTCATAATTTTATTTAAAAATTTTGCTTTTGTTTAATAGTCCCCTAATTTTGGAAATTCTCCCATTGTTTCCAATTTTAGACCACTTAAACAGAATTGATGTGGTGCTTTACATAACAGATGTACCTCCTAAATAATCATATTTAGATGACTAATTAACAACTAATGATAAGGTTGTTAAAAAGTAGTAATGCATTTCTACTCAGAAGTAAACAAGCTGAAAGCCCATTTTAGAATGGGCTCATGCTTAAGGAGATAAAAAGGAAAAAATAGAATTGAGATAGAAATGGATTAATGTTTAAGTGACCATGATATGCTATGACTTATTAAGATCAGCATTATAATCACCACTCTACTGTGACTAACTGGGGCTCAACAAGGTCGAATGACAAGATCAGGCTGCTATAGTGGAATTGCCAGGATTCAAATATGTCTCATTTCTGAGCCCTTTATCTTTTTCATCCCACCATACAGCCTACACAGCATGCTGGCAGTGCTCATAGCTCCACAAGATACTTAATTTCTTTGCACCTCAGTTTCCTCTTCTGTAAAATAGAAACAGTAATTCTCACTGCCTAGGGTTTTTGTGATTAGTTTGAAAATTGTATGGAAACTGAGATCTTAAAGGATATATCCTACGGCTCCATGTTAGCATTGAGGCTGATATGTCATAAAGTACTCTCTCACACTGATAGAACTTGGGAATCCCCTGGGAGTTGAGGGTCTGGCAAAGGCTTGTTAATAATCCAGTTTCCCGACGTGAATCTAGGAGATTCAGATTCAAGAGTCTGAGATGGGTCACTGTCTTTGTTTTGAACAAGTTCCCTTGGTGATTTTGATGATATTATATTAAATGCCAAGCAGAGATATAGGCAACTAGAAAAATGAGGCTGAAGGGAGGATGAAAAGTTTAAGATGAAACATAGAAATTTGGCAGTTGTCAGATATCAGTTGTAAGTAGACTGAGCCTCCTGCTGAGTTCTCCCACCCCCCAGGGAGAACATAGCATGGCTGGAAACTGTAAGGATGTAAAAACAACTCAGGGTTTGAAGGCTTCATTTTCCTAGGTCGGCCATTTGAAATACAAAACACATTAAAGGAGCTTGAAATCGGAAGAAAAATAATACTAAATTTGACTGAACAGAAATGGCAGACAGTAAAGTTTTACTGAGGTAGGTGGGATGTGCTTTATAGTATGTTGATTTTGAAAGTAAATGCACTGGATCCTTAATGCCTGTGCATCATAATCACAAGTACACTACCTAAAATGAGAAATTTGATTTGAATTTTTGATTTGACTTTTTGTGTGTGTGATATTTTAGGATTAGGTACTACCTTCTCTGCATATCGATTGGATTTTTCCAGCCTTTCATACTGCATAGTAATTGATAAAATTGATCTTGCCCACTACAGGAGGAGCTCCTGGAGGACAAGTTTCTTGATTCATTCAATGAGGGTTCTCAAGAAAAAGTTCTTGAGTGAATTACTTTTTAACCCATATTTTCATTATTTTTAATACTAGATAGAAATATTTTGTAACTTTTAAAAAGTTCTTTATGGGAAACGTTTACTACTAACTCTTTAAAATGATACTAAAGATTTTAGGACATTTACTTTTTTGTATTTTGGGTATTTGATGTTAATTTCTAAAGAGCACACTGAAGGAAACATTTTTTTTTTTTTTTTTTTTTTTGCGGTACACGGGCTTCTCGCTGTTGTGGACTCTCCCGTTGCGGAGCACAGGCTCCGGACGCGCAGGCCCAGCGGCCACTCTCCCGTTGCGGAGCACAGGCTCCGGACGCGCAGGCCCAGCGGCCGTGGCTAACAGGCCCAGCCGCTCTGCGGCATGTGGGATCTTCCCGGACCGGGGCACGAACCCGTGTCCCCTGCATCGGCAGGCGGACTCTCAACCACTGCGCCACCAGAGAAGCCCTGAAGGAAACATTTTTGATATGTAACACCAATGTTCTCTAAAACTGTGGGTTTTCTTATTTTTCAGGAATTAGTAAACTGCCTGACAATTTCTTTAAAATTATTATTGAAGGTATTAAATTCCTTGTTGTACTTTCAGCTACAGAAAAATTTTCAGTTGTGCCAACCAATTTTATGGATCTATTACTGAATAATAAACTTAATGGAGGCTAATATTTGACTGATAGGAAGTGACATTCCTAGTTTACTAATAGGCTTTTTCTGGTTAAATGTAACCAGTTCTCTATAGTTGTATTTTTGAATTGGCCCTTCACATACAATCTTAAAATCTTAGAGGGCTAAAGAGGAGCTTGAGCAGTGATTTTCAGGTTAAGATGAGAATCTCCACAATTTCAAAGCACATTCAAAGAAGCTATGTCATAACTTCCCTTGCTAATTCATCGCCACGTGTGTTACCTGCATTGTTGTGAAATTCTTAGTTAAACCCTTTCCAAAATCTCTCTTGCTGCTCTACAGGTCCACATCTTCTTGTTTAATCTTAGTAGCGACTGAGAAAATCTAGTCATGGTTCTTTCAATACATGTCATTTAAATATTAAAAGATTATTATCAAAATCTTCCTTGGCAGATATTTCAGAAAAATTACCTACGTAGCCTGTGCTCTTCTGACTATTTCCTTCTGCAGAGGGTCCAGAGCAGGGTGCTGCATGCTTCACATTCAGGTAGCTGCAAGATGGGCTTTTCCAGGCCTCCTTGTCTTCTTATTTCTATTTTTAAAAATCATTTTCCCTGGTTTTAGCTTTATCTAAACTCTTTTCTAGCTGTCACTTCTTGACCTTCTTTACTTGCCTTCTTACCTCCCACTCTTGACCAGCCATAATCAGAAACAAAGAAATGGCAGCTGAATCTTTAAAAAAATCACTTTAGAGTATGATTTCATATATTCATGATTTTATATGTAAATTTCAGAGACACCTATCATCACTGTCCTTTAGGTATCTAGTGTTCATATGCAGAGCATTGTGCCAAATATTAAGTGGGTTTATAAATAATGCAAAAGAGTAAACCTTGCCCTTGAAGTATATATGTGACAGTAACAATAACATTACCACTCACTTGCTGTGTATTGAATCCTGATAACAATCCTGATGGTAGGTAATATTATGAATACACTGGAAAAAACAAAACGAAACAGAATTGTCTGACTAAATGATTGTCAGGTTCTTTGGCTGGTCTAATAATTCAGTTGACATAATGCAGATTAATAGGAGCAAAATAAATTTATTTTCATACATATGGGAGTCCCATAAACATATGGGACCCAAAGGCAGTCAGGCAAATGAGGCTTATATGCCATCCTAAGGTAAGGAAAGAAATAGGGGCCTGGAGCTTCAAAGGAGAAGAGGACAATTCACAGGAAAATGAGAAGAGCAGGTGTTTGGTAATCAGATGTTTGCCCTGCCACGCAGGCAAGCCTTTCCATTAAAAAAAGTTATCTTTTGTAATAGCTCTCTTTCTGGGCAAGGCCCTCTATCTACATACTTTTAGGCAGTTAAGGGAGAGGTAAAAGGTTTTCCTGGGTCTGCTGGGTCTTGATTGTCTTCAGCTCAAACTAATCCAGGTGCTAAAGTGGCACATTTTAGGGTGGCATATTCTGCTCCCCATCATGTTCATGCTGATCATTTCATCTGCTTCCTGAGTAATAACTTTTGGTAGATGTAAAGACCTTTCTTTCAGCTTAGAAATTTAACCTGATATCACTGTTCCTTTAATATGTAATCTTCAGTGATTTCACCACAGTTTTGTCCTACCCAGTTATAGTCACCAAAATGTCCATGTTTTTCCTCATTCTTCTCATTTTGTAAGGTACCTTCTATTCTGGCATGTTTATGCATTTTTCAGCTTGGTAAAGTTGGTAAGGTCTCATTGATTGACACTTTCTACACAGAATCTTCTAGCCAGTGTCAAATGGAGCTTATTATATAGGTCTCTCACATACAGGAAATTAGGTTCACTATAGATTGGCTTTGTCAAATTTATACCTATTTATTAAAATTGGGTATAATTCATTGCAATAAATTATTCTGATCTATGTTTATGATTTCATCAGTCAATTTCAGAGGCACTTTTACTATCTATTGTCCCATATTTTAGAATAATTTTTTTCAGCTTTGTAGATATGTTTTTTAAATTTTTTCCCTGTTCTGTGTTCAAATAGTCCTGGAAAAATAAAAGTGGAGAGTCACCTTAGCCTTTGTCAGTACTGCAAGATCGGGCAAATTACAAATGGCCAGAGATAATGTGTTGAGTTTGTGAGACATGAAAAACTTCCTCAATAAGATAAAGATATTGTTTGTCTGATTTGATGATCCATATCATGTGGAGAAGAATAAGAAAAAGTAGGTTTGTATAATTATTAGGCTAAATATCAGAAAACGATGCTTTGTAGATTACTCTGCTATATTTTTAGCTTTTATTTACCTCTGATAAGCAAACTACAGAGCTTGAGAAATTGTTCTGTTTAATTTTATCTAAAACTCTACTTAAACAGATTAATTACTGATTTGTGTTTTGTTATAAAAAACATTGTTGAGGAGGAAATTTCTTGTATGACAGGTAGGGAATGAAGTGTTCCAAAATTTTTGTTTGCAGTGGTTTCCTAAGATCTGATTTAAAATGTAAATGATATCAAAACTAATTTATTACAAAGATAAATGTGAAGTGGAGATTAATAGGAATAAAAGAATTTCATCCAATAAAACTCCAGGAAATATGCTTTCTTTGAAAACTGCAGTGATGATACAGTGATGATACAGTTGATATCTGGGGCTTCATTTTGATAGGGTAGTTTATTTACTTACTGTCCCTAATGCCAGCAATGTGTGCATGAAGACTCATTTTCAGGTATTAAAACTAAATAGAATACATCAAATTATATTGCATAAAGGCAAGAATAAGACCTGGGAAATAGCAGAAAGGCCTTTACCCCCCACCCCATTTTTATTTTGTTATTTTGCTTTTAGTTCTATACAACACCCACCTTGTCTCCTCTGCTTTCCCTCTCCATCCCACACCCGGAACAATTTGGAGTAAAGAAAACCCTGTGTGGGGCTTCCCTGGAGGCGCAGTGGTTGAGAGTCCGCCTGCCGATGCAGGGGACGCGGGTTCGTGCCCCGGGCCGGGAGGG
>NC_041214.2:59135645-59154002 GCF_002837175.3 Physeter macrocephalus
AAAGGCCCGCGTACCACAAAAAAAAAAAAAAAAAAAAAAAAAAAAAAAATCCCTGTGTGGAGAACTCCAATAAGATTAGAACACTGTGAAAATAAGGTAGTGGTGGTGGGATAAGAGAAGCAATCGAAAGGGTTAACTTGCCTTCCAAAATACATGCATCTGCACCTGCAAGAAGACTTTTGCCATCATAGTCCACTCTTTATTATTTAGATATGTCTCTGCTTTGCAGAGATTTGGCTGTAACCCCAGACTTGTTTCTCTGGAACACCTAACTCTTCTTGGCTGCCAACAGTATAAGGTCTCCTTAGGAAGGATTCAGCTTCAACACAGGGAAGAAACTGTTTGGCTACATGTGTGTGACAGCATAAATGAATCCAGATTCCAAATATAAAGGGTTTGGGTGCACTGTTTCGTGCTTTCTCAATCATGCCTCTTTTTCCACCTTTTTAAAAGACATTTTGAGATTTGTGTACCTTAAATACATTTCAATGAAGTGCATACTCAAATATATTTCATGAGGTCTCCCTTAGCTTCATACATAACATTTAACCATCTGTATGTCCAAATATTTCACCGTGGTTACATGCATTAGTTAGTCAAATATTTGTTTTCCTTTCAGTGCTACTCTGTTACTTTTTAACCCTTCTTGAAGAAATTTTAATACTTCATAAAAAGAAAATGTACCATACACAGTGATCCTTTCAATCCTCCAGTGGGAGAATATAATATGTGCTGGAATTTTGGATTCCTGATCTTGGGAAGTATTTATTTGTAAAATCTAAATATTTAAAAATATGACAAAGCAAAACATAAATATCTGCTAGTATCTTTCTTTTGACTACCAAACATATAAAACAGCTATAATCTCTATGGTAAGGAAGAGACCATTTTACATTTCTTATTCTTAACATATTCTTTCTGGGAACATCTACTCAGAATTAAAGCCTCATCAGAAACAAGATAATAGATGCTCATATAAAGATAGTAATATAGTGGGGCATATTTAATGTGAATTCTGCTATCTCCTTCATCCATAAGTGAAAAATATTAGACCTATGGACTCTCTGTATTTAAAAGGACATTAAAAGCATTACAGTCTAGCATCTAAGGGCAGGAGGTAGTAGTATGGGATGAAACTGTTGAGAGAACTTGGGACCAGATTGTTTAGCACCTTGCATGTCAATTCAAAGTTTGAGCTTTTATTCACTGGACACTGGAGGCTTACCTGTGGTTTCTGCATGGGATAATAGGACTATTGCTTTGTGTGTTAGAAGGATAATCCTAGCAACAATGTGAAGGATGAATTAGAAAAAAAGTCTTGTTGGGAGAAAATGTGAAACCAAGCTAAGTCAGTCGCAGTAGTGATGGAAAGGAGGGAGAAGATTTAGGAAGGCATTTTAAAAGTATATTAACAGGCAAGGGAAATTAAAGAGTTAAGAATGACTCTGAGATTTCTAGCTCATGTGATTGGGTAGCTAATGATGCCATTAATCATAATAAGGAACAGCAACTAAGGTTTTTTAGAGGAGAATTCAGATTTTAAGGGGAAAATGGGATAGTGGAGTGGGACGATGAGTTTTGAGGTGGCCATGCTGAGTTCATTACCTGTAGACATACATGTCAAGCAGTGTTTCTTAACCTTGGGTACTATAAACCTTCTGGGCTGGATAATTCTTTATTGTGGGGAGCTACCTTGTGCATTGTAGGATGTTTAGCAGAATCCCTGGCCTCTATCCAATAGATGCAAACAACATGCCTCTCACTTGTGCCATCCAAAAATGTCTCCAGATTTTTCTAAGTGTTCTCTGAGGCAGGGACAAAATTGCCCTCCGTTGAGAACCACTGATATAGAGACAGCAAGGAGGTTGGTGCAATTGTGTGACAAGAATTTAGGATACAGATGAAACATGAAATCAATATTTAGAATCATCAATAACAGCAATTTAAGCAATGTGAGAAGATGAGACTGTGCAGGGGAAGAATGTAAATGATTATATAGTTAACCATTTTTTGCTTGAACAGCTCCAGAGACTGAAAATTCCTAAATTCATGAGATAGACTGAGGCAGCTCATTCTATTTCTAGATACTGTCAAATGCTTTATATTATCATTGTTATATGTTTTTACATATTGAGCCATGTTGAGCCAAAATTAATCTTTTCATAACTTTCATTCTTTGGTCCTGCAATATTGTGATTTATAAGATATATATATATATATATATATATATATATATATATTTGGTCATTCAGATGGAATTTCCTGAGCAGTAGACCACTGGGAACATCTTTGATTATAGTGTTTGGTTTCTAGCCCTCAGTTCTTGAAAATGTTTCAGAGAGGTAAAGGTGAAATTGGTGTCTTGTTATTCATAACAGGCCCTTTCACCACAACTGGTTTTATGTTAATGAAGGTGGCTTTTGGAGAGCACCTAAGGATGGAGGGCTGGTTGCCAGGGGAACCAACCATGGAATAAAGGGTTGGAAATCTTGCCCCACCTTCTGATTTCCAGGAGAGGAGAGGGGCTAGAGGTGGAATCAATCACCAGTGGCCAGTGAGTTAATCAATCATGCCTACATAATGACGCCTCCATAAAAACCCAAAAAGGACGGTGTTTGGAGAGCTTCCAGGTTGGGGAACCAGAACACTTTGACGTGCCACAGTGCCAGGCCACAAGCTCCATAGGGACAGAAGATCCTTTGTTCTGAACCTCACCCTATATACATCTTCATCTGGCTATTGATTCGTATTCTTTAATATCTTTGGTAATTAATTGATAATTTGGTGAGTAAATAGGTTTCCTGAGTCTGTGAGTCATTCTAGCAAATTAATCAAATCCAGGGTGAGAATCCTGAGAACTTCTGATTTATAGCCAGTCTGTAAGAAGTATAGGTAAAAGCCTGGACTTGCAATTGGCATCCTGAGCTGGAGGTGGTCAATGGAACCTGCAAATTGTAGCTGGTAGTGTCAGAAGCACAGGCAACCTAGACTTGCAATTGGTCTCTGAAGTGGAGGGCATCCTTGTGGGACTGAGTCCTTGACCTGTGGAATCTGATGCTGTGTCCAGAGAGATAATGTCGAATTGAGTTGAACTATAAGATACCCAGCTGGTGTCCTGAGAATCCTTTGTTGGTGTGGAGAAGCTCTCTATTCCCACACACATTGGAATTGGTATCAGAACCTATTTAGGTCCTAATTTTGTTTTCATGGGACACAAAATAAATCTCTTAGGACAAGTCAAATTACTGTTCCTAAATCCCTTCACATATTTTAATACAGCTATTGAATTAATTTATAGAATTCACTATTACTGTCTGTTGCTATAGACCCTTAATATTTTCAATTTTTCTTTATATGTTATATTGTGAGACTTTTTGCATCATGAGCACTCTCGATGGTGACCATTTGAAATATCCTTCATAAGGTATAGAGCAGAGAACTGAACAAACTCCATGTTGTCCTGTCCAGTTTAGAGGAAAGTAAGCCTTCAGGTTCGTGGGTTTGGTCATAGTCTGTTTGTTAAAACATCTCAAAATTGCGTTAGCTTTTTTTGTCAGCCGCATTATACCATTGTCTCTTTATTTTTATTTTGTATGAACTTCCTGTTAAATCACATTCCATATCATATACTACTGATTTTTTTTGTTTCTAACTCAAACATGAAAATTTATATTCATCTCTTTAAAAATACACTCTCCTCAACCTAAGTGTGCATCAACAGATGAATGGATAAAGAAGATGTGGCACATATATACAATGGAATATTACTCAGCCATAAAAAGAAACGAAATTGAGTTATCTGTAGTGAGGTGGATGGACCCAGAGTCTGTCATACAGAGTGAAGTAAGTCAGAAAGAGAAAAACAAATACCGTATGCTTACACATATATATGAAATCTAGAAGAAAAAATAGTCATGAAGAACCTAGGGGCAGGACAGGAATAAAGAGGCAGACCTACTAGAGAATGGACTTGAGGACACAGGGAGGGGGAAGGGTAAGCTGGGACAAAGTGAGAGAGTGGCCTGGACATATATACACTACCAAATGTAAAACTGATAGCTAGTGGGAAGCAGCCGCATAGCACAGGGAGATCAGCTCGGTGTTTTGTGACCACCTAGAGGGGTGGGATAGGGAGCGGGGGAGGGCGAGAGACGCAAGAAGGAAGAGATATAGGGATATATGTGTATGTATAGCTGATTCACTTTGTTTTAAAGCAGAAACTAACACACCATTTTAAAGCAATTATACTCCAATAAAGATGTTAAAAAAAAAATACACTCCTTTTCATCATTTCAACCTTTCTGATCATTTTGGATTATGATTTCATCATCCAACATTTAAAAAATTTCTCCCAGTTTCATACCATCTATACAGTTGATCTGCATACCCCACAAACATATTCATCCAAGTCATTAATAAAAGTGTGAGTAAGTTACATCCAGAGTTAATGGGATTAAATAGTGCTATGGATTTTCTCTTCAGTGATTTTCCAGTCATTTTTTTTACTTAAAGGTCTTTTTATTTTTATGGAGTACTATAGAAATGAGACTCATATGGATAAACATTATGCTCATCCTATCCCAGACAAAACTTTCAAATGTAATCCTCCTATGTGAAATGGTAAGGTAAAATATGTTCATTTATAGAATGGAATGGAATATTGTCATGGGGAAAATGATTTTTATTAAGTGATAAAGTAGTGTTAAGTGATAAAAGCAGGATACAAATTTGAATTCTAAATATGACATCACCTTTTATAGACAGATGTAGATATATATAAATATAGACCTCGCGTTAGGTATAGAGAACACCAGAATCTAAATGATGATTCCCTCTAACGTGGTAATTATGGTTGATGTTTTTTCTTAATATTTTGTAGTCTTAAATGCTATGTAATGAATTTGCCACCTTTATATGCAGAAAATACATATTAAAATATACTTCTACATTATATAACTCTGAATTAACAAAGTTAAAAACAGAGAAGTATGTTGGGTGGGTCTGTAGCCGGAAATGGTGAGTCAGAGGCAGGTTGATTAGAGAAGATTTGTGCTGGTCTGAATGGGATGAAGACTTAACACCAAGTGATAAAGAAGGTCATGAAGCTGTAAACTAGCAGAAAAATTATTTTGCAATTCATCCAAACACATTAATTTCATGTCACTTGTCACATGTCACATTTAAAGGAGATAAAGCAGTTTGTGGACATGAAATAGTTTTTCTATTATTAAGTATGCCCAAAGAAAATGTTGACAAAAGAAAAAAGATGTTTTATTTTTGTTTTTATAATGAAGCCTACAGACCTTCAAATATAATTCAGGGATTAATATTTGAATTCAAATTACTATCTTTAAAAGCCCAAAGAGCTAATACTATTAAATCATCTATCTATGTATTTCTAATTATTTTTTAAGTGGCTGAATCCCATATTAAATGTAAAAGCACATTTTCTTACTAAAAAAAGTAAATGGAAAATTACCAAAGACATTTTCTTTGTAATTTGGGAGATGAGAGAGATAGCTAATGCTAACCACTATGTATATAGCTGCAAATGAAAAGCTGTTTTATAATGTTTATCCAAAGCAGATATTAGTGTGGTGGACGGTTTTAAGCATTCCATTTAGGAGTTGTCTTTGAGATTTTTCTAGACTTTTACTCCAGTTAATGGAAAAATCAAATTCTGGGAATCAGAGATTTTGGCTTTACAATATTCTAGCCATCCAGTGCTGTGGTCTTAATTTTCTTAGGTTGTAGAGAGAGTTAAGGTGCCTACCAGTGTCTGGTATACAGAGTTAAAGTTGAAAATGATAACGCTTTTTTACCTTATCCCCTAAATCCTTCAACCTATTTTTCCACTCTTCAAGAACGAATCCTTATCAAAGTATGATCCAAGAATGGTTTAACTATAAGCCCTTCAAGGTGTAATCTGCACATTTAAAGATGACTGCAGTAAGTCCTCTACATATGAATGAGTTCCGTTAGGAGAGCGTTGTATTTGTAAGTCCAACAAAGGTAGCCTAGGTACCCAAATAACACAATCGGCTATATAGATATATTACTGTACTGTAATAGGTTTATAATATTTTTCACACAAATAATACATAAAAAACCAACAAACACAAAAAATAAAGAAAACATTTTTAATCTTATAGTACAGTACCTTGAAAAGTACAGTAGTACAGTACAGGGGCTGGCATCGGGTGAACAGGCAAGAAGAGTTACTAACTGGAGGAGGGAAAGGAGCTGGGAGATGGTAGAGCTGAATCATCGTCAGCAATAGGAGATGGAGGACAAGCTGCAGTTTCACTCATGCCTGACGTTGATGGAATGCACGTTCTCATCTTTGAAAGTTCGCACTTGTAGGTTCGTATGTAGGGGACTTACTGTATGTAGATTTAAAGCTACTTCAACTAATTGTCCACCTTTACTTTGAAAATGAGCTCACATTCTCCCTGAGACCATTTCTTTAGGAGTAAAGAAAGAGTAACAGACAGAAAACTCCAGTCATAGTACATAAGGAAAGAGTTTTTTGTAACCATGAGATAAAGTTCTTAAATTCTCTTCGTGGCCTGCACAGGGATAAGGGTCGAAGGGAAGCCGAAGGGATTTAGTTATTTTAGTCATCCCGGAGCCAATTTATGAAATTTCAACAAATCAAAATTAGCCTGATGAAGAGGTTATTTATTTGTTATTTATTAATTTTTTGTTGTTTTTTTGGTTTGTTTAAAAGCATTTTATTGTGAAATATATTACACATACAAAGCATGAATAATGTATATGAGTACAGCTCAAAGATTAGTGATAAAGTGAACACACCACCTGAAGAAGCAGAGAATTACCAGAACCTTGAAGGCCACATGTGTTCCTGCCCTGATAACCTCCTGCACTCTCTCCCAGAGAGCTGGCCTTCTGAAATTTGAGATAATCATTCCTTGATTTCCTTTGTTTTTGTCCAGTTTTACTGAAATATAATTGACATACAGCACAGTATAAGTTGAAGGTGTACAGAATAATGATTTGACTTAACGTATATCATGAAATGATTACCACAGTAAGTTTAGTGAGCATCTATCATCTCATATAGATACAAAATGAAAGAAAAAGGAAAAAATATTTTTCTTGTTATGAGAGCTCTTAGGATTTACTTTCTTAACAACTTTCATATTTGTGATTTTGTTTTATTTTAATAACCCTGAAGAGCTGAAAGAAAACAGCAGAAGAGGATTGGACTTTTATAGTGGAGATTATTAACTATCTTATTAGTTGATAAGTATATGATGAAGGGGTGAAACACAGAGCAGGGATAGGCAGGATAAAAACGAGATGGGTCTTAACAGAAATACCAAAGATGTCCTGAGCAGAGACCACTAGAGCCTGCTAACACATTGCTGAAAATATTAGACAACTTTAGTAACTTATTTGCTCCTTCTCCTTCTTCTTTCTTCTTTTCTCCTTCTTTCTTTTTTTTATTTAACTTTTTAAAAAGACTTTTTTAGATGCATTTTAGGTTCATAGAAAAATTGAGCTTCTAGAAGGTGGAGATTTTTCATACACTCCCCTGCTCCCACACATGGTAGCCTCCCCCATTACCAAATATCCCCCACCCAGGTGCTACATTTGTTACAACTAATAAACCTACATGGACATATAATCACCCCAAATCCGTAGTTTACCTTAGTGCTCACTCTTGGTATAGTACATTCTATGTTTTGGGGCAAATACGTAATGACATATATCCATCATTACAGTATCATACAGAGTAGTTTCACTGTCTTAAAAATCCTCCATGTTCTACTGACACTTTTTACCCCCAACCCCCAATCCCTGGCAAGTACTGATCTTTTTATTGTCTTCAGAGTTTTGCCTTTTCCAGAATGTTATGTAGTTGGAATTGTATAGTTTATAACCTTTTCAGGTTTCAGATTTTACTTAGTGATATGCATTTAAGGTTCCTCTGTGTCTTTTCATGGTTTGATACCTCATTTCTTTTTAGTGTTGATTAATATCCTATTGCCTATATGTACCACAGTTTATCCATTCTCCTACTGAAGGACATCTTGGTTGCTTCCAAATTTTGGCACTTGTGAATAAAGCTGCTATAAACATCCATGTGCAGGTTTCTGTGTGGACATGAGTTTTCAGCTCTTTTGAATAAGTACCAAGGAGTGCAATTGGTGCATTGGATGGTAAGACTATGTTTAGTTTTCTGAGAAGCTGTCAAATTGTCTTCTAAAGTGTCTGTACAATTTTGCTTTCCCACCAGCAGTGAATGAGAGTTCCCATTGCTCCACATCCTCACCAGCATTTGGTGTTATCAGTGTTCTGATTCTGGCCATTCTAATAGCTGTATAGTGGTAGCTCGTAGCTGTTTTAATTTGCACTTTCCTGGTGACATATGATGTGGAGCATCTTTTCATATGCTTACTTGCCATCTGTATATCTTCTTTGGTGATGTGTCTTTGAGGTCTTTGGCCCATTTTTTAATTGTTTTTTTTTTCTTATTGTTTAGTTCTGTATAATTTGGATGGCAGTCCTTATCAGATATGTTTTTTCAAATATCTTCTTCCAACCTGTGGCTTTTCTTCTCATTCTCTTGACATATTTCACAGAGCAGAGGTTTTTAATTTTAATGAAGTTCAGCATATCAATTATTTCTTTCATGGATTGTGTCTTTGGAGTTTTCTCTAAAAAGTCATTGATAGCTATACTCGAAGTCATCCAGGTTTTCTACTGTCTTATTTTCTAGGAGTTTTATAGTTTTGTGTTTTATATTTAGGTCTCTGAGTTAATTTTTGTGAAGATCACACGATCTAAATCTAGATTCTTTTTTTTTTTGCCTGCCCATGTCCTATTGTTCCAGCACTGTTTGTTGAAAAGTCAGGCTTTGTTGCATTGTATTGCCTTTGTTCCTTTGTCAAAGACTGATTAACTGTATTTATATGGATCTATTTCTGGGCTCTCTATTCTATTCCATTGATGAATTTTCATATTTCTTTCATCAATATCACACTGTCTTGATTACTACAGTTTTATTGTGAGTCTTAATGTCACGTGGTATTAGTCTTCCAAGTTTGTTCTCATTCAATATTGCATTGGCTCTACTGAGTCTTTCACCTCTCCATATTGACTATATTTATTTGTTTAAGTTTCTGATGGCCTTTATTTTTATTTATTTATTTTTTGAGTGGATATTGTGTTTTTGTTAATCTTATTTTATTTATTTATTTTTTATACAGCAAGTTCTTATTAGTTACCTATTTCATGCATATTAGTGTATATATGTCAATCCCAATCTCCCAATTCATCCTACCACCATCTCCCCAGGGCTTCCCCCCTTGGTGTCCATAACTTTGTTCTCTACATGTGTCTCTATTTCTGCCTTGCAAACCAGTTCAACTGTACCAATTTTCTAGATTCCACATATATATGTTAATATGTGATATTTGTTTTTCTCTTTCTGACTGACTTCACTCTGTATGACAATCTCTAAGTCCATCGACGTCTCTACAAATGATCCAGTTTCGTTCCTTTTTATGGCTAAGTAATATTCCATTGTATGTATGTACCACATCTTCTTTATCCATCTGTCTGTCGACGGGCATTTAGGTTGCTTCCATGACCTGGCTATTGGAAATAGTGCTGCAATGAACATTGGGGTGCATGTGTCTTTTTGAATTATGGTTTTCTCTGGGTATATGCCCAGTAGTGGGATTGCTGGGTCATATGGTAATTCTATTTTTAGTTTTTAAGGAACCTCCATACTGTTCTCCATAGTGGCTTTATCAATTTACATTCGCACCAGCAGTGCAAGAGGATTCCCTTTTCTCCACACCCTCTCCAGCATTTGTTATTTGTAGATTTTCTGATGATGCCCATTCTAACTGGTGAGAGGTATACCTCATTGTAATTTTAATTTGCATTTCTCTAATAATTAGTGATGTTGAGCAGCTTTTCATGTGCTTTGTGGCCATTTGTACGTCTTCTTTGGAGAAATGTCTATTTAGGTCTTCTGCCCATTTTTGGATTGGCCTGTTTGTTTTTTTAATATTGAGCTGCATGAGCTGTTTATATATTTTGGAAATTAATCTTTTTCCAATTGATTTGTTTGCAAATATGTTCTCTCATTCTGAGGGTTGTCTTTTCATCTTGTTTATGGTTTCCTTTGCTGTGCAAAAGCTTTTAAGTTTAGTTTCCTTAGGTCCCATTTGTATATTTTTGTTTTTATTTCCATTACTCTAGGAGGTGGGTCAAAAAAGATCTTGCTGTGATTTATGTCCAGGAGTGTTCTTCCTACGTTTTCCTCTAAGAGTTTTATAGTGTCTGGTCTTACATTTAGGTCTTTAATCCATTTGGAGTTTATTTTTGTGTATGGTGTTAAGGAGTGTTCTAATTTCATTCCTTAACATGTAGCTGTCCAGTCCTCCCAGCACCACTTATTGAAGAGACTGTCTTTTCTCCATTGTCTTGCCTCCTTTGTCATATATTAGTTGACCATAGGTGTGTGGGTTTATTTCTGGGCTTTCTATCCTGTTCCATTAATCCATATTTCTGTTTTTGTACCAGTACCATATTTTCTTGATTATTGTAGCTTTGTATTATAGTCTGAAGTAAGGGAGCCTGATTCCTTCAGCTCCATTTTTTTCCCTCAGTATTGCTTTGGCTATTTGGGTCTTTTGTGTCTCCATACAAATTTTAAGATTTTTTTGTTCTAGTTCTGTAAAAATGCAACTGGTAATTTGATAGGGATTTCATAGAATCTGTAGATTGCTTTGGGTATTATAGTCATTTTCACAATATTGATTCTTCCGGTCTAAGAACATGGTATATCTCACCATCTGTTTGTATCATCACTGATTTCTTTCATCAGTGTATTATAGTTTTCTGAGTTCAGGTATTTTATCACCTTAGGTAGGTTTATTCTTAGGTATTTTACTCTTTTTGTTGCAATGGTGAATGGGATTGTTTCTTTAATTTCTCTTTCTGATTTTTTTTTTTTGTTAGTGTATAGGAATGCCAGAGATTTCTGTGCATTAATTTTGTATCCTGCAACTTTAACAAATTCATTGATTAGCTCTAGCAGTTTTCTGGTGGCATCTTTAGAATTATCTCTGTATAGTATCATGTCATCGGCAAACAGTAACAGTTTTACTTTTCCAATATATATTCCTTTTATGTCTTTTTCTTCTCTGATTGCCATGGCTAGGACTTCCTCATATATGGCCTTTACTATGTTAAGGTAGGTTCCCTCTATGCCCACTTTCAGCAGAGTTTTTATCATAAATGGGTGTTGAATTTTTTCAAAAGATTTTTCTGCCTCTATTGAGACAATCATATAATTTTTATTCTTCAGTTTGTTAATATGGTGTATCACATTGTTTGATTTGCATATACTGAAGAATCTTTGCATCCCTGGGATAGATCCCACTTGATCATGGTGTATGATCCTTTTAATGTGTTGTTGGATTCTGCTTGCTAGTATTTTGTTGAGGATTTTTGCATCTATATTCATCAGTGATATTGGTCTGAAATTTTCTTTTTTGTGTAGTCTCTTTCTCTGGTTTTGGTATCAGTGTGATGGTGGCCTCATAGAATATGTTTGGGAGTGCTCCTTCCTCTGCAAATTTTGGAAGAGTTTGAGAAGGATGGGTGTTAGCTCTTCTCTAAATATTTGGTAGAATTCATGTGTGAAGTCATCTGGTCCTGGACCTTTGTTTGTTGGAAGATTCTTAATCACAGTTTCAATTTCATTACTTGTGATTGTCTGTTCGTATTTTCTATTTTTTCTTGTTTCAGTCTTGGAAGGTTATGCCTTTCTAAGAATTCTTCCATTTCTTCCAGGTTGTCCAATTTATTGGCATAGAGTTGCATGTAGTAGTAGTCTCTTAGGATGCTTTGTATTTCTGCAGTGTCTGTTGTAACTTCTCCTTTGTCATTTTGAATTTTATTGATTTGAGTCCTCTCCCTCTTTCTCTTGATGAGTCTGGCTAAAGGTTTATCAATTTAGTTTATCTTCTCAGAAAAACAGCTTTTAGTTTTATTGATCTTTGCTATTGTTTTCTTTGTTTCTATTTCATTTATTTATGCTCTGATCTTTTGATTTCTTTCCTTCTACTAACTTTGGGTTTTATTTGTTCTTCTTTCTGTAGTTCCTTTTAGGTGTAATGTTAGATTGTTTATTTGAGATTGTTCTTGTTTCTTGAGGTAGGATTGTACTTCTATAAACTTCCCTCTTAGAACTGCTTTGCTGCATCCCATAGGTTTTGGATCGTCATGATTTTTTCGTCATTTGTGTCTAGGTATTTTTTGATTTCCTCTTTGATTTCTCCAGTGATCTCTTGGTTATTTAGTAACATATTGTTTAGCCTCCATATGTTCGTGTTTATTACATTATTTTCCCGGTAATTTATTTCTAATCTCATAGCATTGTGGTTGGAAAAGATGCTTGATATGATTTCAATTTTCTTACATTTACTGAGGCTTGATTTGTGACCCAAGATGTGATCTATTCTGGAGAATGTTCCATGTGCACTTGAGAAGAAAGTGTAATCTGCTGTTTTTGGATGGACTGTCCTATAAATATCAATTAAGTATTCCTGGTGTATTGTGTCATTTAAAGCTTGTTTTTCCTTTTTAATTTTCTGTCTCGATGATCTGTCCATTGGTGTAAGTGAGGTGTTACAGTCTCCCACTATTGTTGTGTTACCGTCGATTTCCTCTTTTATAGCTGTAAGTATTTGCCTTATTTATTGAGGTGCTCCTATGTTGGGTGCATATGTACTTATAATTGTTATGTATTCTTCTTGGATTGATCCTTGATCATTATGTAGTGTCTTTCCTTGTCTCTTGTAACATTCTTTATTTTAAATTCTATTTTATCTGATATGAGTATTGCTACTCCAGCTTTCTTCTGATTTCCATTTGCATGGAATATCTTTTTCCATCCCCTCACTTTCAGTCTGTATGTGTCCCTAGGTCTGAAGTTAGTCTCTTGTAAACAGCATATATATGGGTCTTGTTTTTGTATCCATTCAGTGAATGTGTGTCTTTTGGTTGGAGCATTTAATCCATTAACATTTAAGGTTATTATCGATATATATGTTCCTATTACCATTTTCTTAATTGTTTTGGGTTTGTTTTTGTAAATCCTTTTCTTCACTGTGTTTTCCACTTAGAGAAGTTCGTTTAGCATTTGTTTTAAAGCTGCAAAAAAAAAAAAAAATCTGAATGAGGTCCTTGCTGGGTAGAGTAATCTTGATTGTAGGTTCTTCCAACACTTTAAATATATTGTGCCACTCCCTTCTGTCTTGTAGAGTTTCTGCTGAGAAATCTGCTGTTAACCTTATGGGAGTTCCCTTGTATGTTATTTGTCATTTTTCCCTTTTGCTGTTAATAATTTTTCTTTGTCTTTAAAATTTGTCAATTTGATTACTTGTCTCAGCGGGTTTCTCCTTGGGTTTATCCTGCCTGGAACTCTCTGTGCTTCCTGGACTTGGCTGGCTATTTCCTTTCCCATGTTAGGGAAGTTTTTGACTATAATCTCTTCAAATGTTTTCTCAGGTCCTTTCTCTCTCTCTTCTCCTTCCAGCTCCCTTATAATGTGAATGTTGGTGCATGTAATGTTGTCCCAGAGGTCTCTTAGGCTGTCTTCATTCCTTTTCATTCTTTTTCCTTTATTCTGTTCCCCAGCAGTGAATTCCACCATTCTGTCTTCCAGGTCACTTATCCTTTCTTCTGCCTCAGTTATTCTGCTATTTGATTCCTTCCTGTGTATTTTTCATTTCAGTTATTGTATTGTTCATCCCTGTTTGTTTGTTCTTTAATTCTTCTAGGTGTTTGTTCTTTAATTTTTCTATGTCTTTGTTAAACATTTCTTGAATCTTCTTGATCTTTGTTTCCATACTTTTTCCGAGGTCCTGGATCATCTTCACTATCATTACTCTGAATTCTTTTTCTGGAAGGTTGCTTATCTCCACTTCATTTAGTTGTTTTTCTGGGGTTTTATCTTGTTCCTTCATCTGGTACATAGTCCTCTGCCTTTTCATTTTGTCTCTCTTTCTGTGAATGTGTTTTTCATTCCACAGGCTACAGGACTGTAGTTCTTCTTGCTTTTGCTGTCTGCCCTTTGGTGGATGAGGTTATCTAAGAGGCTTGTGCAAGCTTCCTGATGGGAGGGGCTGGTGGTGGGTAGAGGTGGCTGTTGTTCTGGTGGGCAGAGCTCAATAAAACTTTAAGCTGCTTGTCTGCTCATGAGTGGGGCTGAGTTCCCTTCCTGTTGGTTGTTTGGCCTGAAACAACCCAACACTGGAACCTACAGCCCCTTTGGTGGGGCTAATGGTCCACTCCGGGAGGGCTTACACCAAGGGGTCCTTCCTGGAACTTCTGCTGCCAGTGTCCTTGTCCCCAAGGTGAGCCATAGCCACCCCCCATCTCTACAGGGACCCTCCAGCACCAGAAGGTATGTCTGATTCAGTCTCCTTTGGGGTCACTGCTCCTTCCCCCTGGGTTCTGATGCACACGCTACTTTGTGTCCGCCCTCCAAGAGTGGAGTCTCTGTTTCCCCCAGTCCTGTCGAAGTCCTGCAATCAAACCCTGCTTGCCTTCAAAGTCTGGTTCTCTGGGAATTCCTCCTCCCATTGCCTGACCCTCAGGTTGGGAAGACTGATGTGGGGCTCAGAACCTTCACTCCAGTAGGTGGACTTCTGTGGTATAACTGTTCTCCAGTTTGTGAGTCCCCCACCCAGCAGTTATGGGATTTAATTATATTGTGATTGTGCCCCTCCTACCATCTCATTGTGGCTTCTTTTTTGTCTTTGGATGTGGGGTATCTCTTTTGGTGAGTTCCAGTGTCTTCCTGTCGATGATTGTTCAGCAGTTAATTGTGATTCTGGTGCTCTTACAAGAGGGAGTGAGTTCACGTCCTTCTACTCCACCATCTTAAACCCCTTTCTGATAGCCTTTAGATAATACAACTGAACTTGCAGATGTGGGGCAGTGGTTCAGGTGACATCGCCATCAGCTCCCATCCAGCTTCCCTCCTTGATCTTCTCTGACTCATGGGCTTGGTAGGAGTTTAATATTGTGACAAAAGACACCACTTTCTTTTGCAGATCACCTGAATTATCAAAATTAGGTGATTGGATGATTTGAGGCAGGGGGCAGACACCAGAAGCAAGAGGAACTACAGTCCTGCAGCCTGCTGGTCTTGCAGGATCTCCTGCAGAGGCGGGGGTGGCAGTGCCCCATATTAACTTTGCAATCTTTCTGTTCATATCTACAAGTAACTTGCTGGGATTTTGATTTGAATTGTGTTAAATTTATAGGTCTATTTGGGAAGAACTGACATCTTGACAATATTGAGTATTACTGTCCATGGATATGGAGTCTCTCTCCATTTATTTAGCTCTTCTTTGACTTTGTTCATCAGAATCATTGTAGTTCAGAATCATTGTAGTTTTCCTCATATAGATCTTGTACATGTTTTGTTACATTTATACCTAAGTATTTCATTTTGGTGGGCACTAACATAAATTGTATTTTAAATTTCAATTTTCATTTGTTCATTGTTGGTATATAGGAAGTGATTGACTTTTGTGTATTTACCTTGTATCCTGCAACCTTTTTATAATCACTTGTTAGTTCTTGGAGTATTTTTTTTCCATTAAAAAAAAAATTTCCACATAGATGATCATGTCATCTGTGAACAAAAACTATTTTATTTCTTTCTTCACAATATGTATACCTTTTATTTCTGTTTCTTGTTTGATTGCATTAGCTAGACCATACAGTGAGATGTTGGAAAGTAGTGGTGAACAAGAATATCCTTGCCTTGCCTCTGATTTAGTGGGAACACTGCAAGTTTCTCACCATTAAGTAAAATGTTAGCTGTATGATTTTTGTAGATGTTCTTTATCAAGGTGAGGAAGTTCTCTATTATTCGTTTCCTGAGACTTTTTATTATGAATTGTATTACATTTTTCAAATGATTTTTTTTTGCATCTATTAATATGATCATGTAATTTTTCTTTTTTAGCTTCATGTGATGGATTACATTAATTGATTTCAAATGTTGAACCAGCCTTGCATACTTGGGATAAATCATATTTGGTTATGTTTATAATTCTTTGTATATATTTTGGATTTGATTTTTCTAGTATTTTGTTGAGGATTTTTGCATCTGTGCTCACAAGAAATATTGTTCTGTAGTTTTCTTTTCTTTGCCTTGTTTTGGCATTAAAGCAATGCTTCCTCATAGAATGAGGAATTATTCTCTCTGCTTCCATCCTCTGAAATAGATTATAGAGAATTGGTATACTACCTCTAAATTTTTGGTGGAATTCACCAGTGAACCTATCTGGACCAAACACTTTCTGTTTTGGAAAAGCATTAATTATTTATTCAATTCCTTTAATAGATATAAAGTACTCAGATTGTTTATTTCTTCTCATGTGAGTTTTGGCAGCTTGTGTCTTTCAAGGAATTGGTCACTTTCATCTAGGTTATCAAATTTGTATTTATTTTGCATGAGATCAGTAGTGATATCCCTGCTTCATTTCTGGTATTAGAAATTTGTGTCCTCTCTCTCTTTTTCATAGTTAGTCTGGCTAGAGTCTAATTGATTTTATTGATCCTTTCAAAGAATCCGATTTTGGTTTTGTTGATTTTTTCCATTGATTTCCTGTTTTCAGTTTCACTGATTTCTGCTCTTATTCTTATTTTTTTTCTTCTGCTTACCTTGCATTTAATTCACACTTCTTTTTCTAGTTTCTAACATTAACAATTAGACTGTTGATTTTCGATCTTTCTTCCTTTCTAATATGTGCATTCAATGCTATAAATTTCCCTGTAAGCACCCCTCTTTCTCTGCATCCCCTTTCTCTGCATGATAAGTTGTGTTTTCATTTTCACTTAGTTTAAAATATTTTAAAATCTCTCTTGATAGTTCTTCTTTGACCCATATGTTATGTAGAACTGTATTGTTTAATCTCCACATATGTTGGAATTTTCTAGTTATCTTTCTGTTACTGATTTCTAATTTAACTCCATTATGGCCTGAGAGCCAACATTATATATTTTCTATTCTTTTAAAATTATTTTTGTTAAGGCTCTTTTACTTTTAAGGTTGGCCTCTAACAGACATGAACTAAACCATGAACTTCATAATTTATGTGATTACATGAAGGTATTTAAAGAAGTATAATCTAATTTTGTATATAAAAGATTACTTCCACATGGCTCTAATGAGTGACAGTTGTGTTTCCATTGATGAATGATTTCTATTTTCTCATGTAAAGTATTTCCCCTGAATCCCTGTAATCAGTGAGCATCATCATTTCGCTTTAATGCTTGAGTCTACTGTACTTAAGGAAGGTAAATTAAAAGAAAGAAAATTCTGTAGTGTGATCCCACATTCTTAACTCTGCTTGGTATTTCAACTTTAAAAATAAACTACAGACATGGCTTTCTGAACAAAATTGAATGGATAAGAAAGATAGGTTTCAGAGCATTTCATTATTTTCAAAAAATTCTATGTATTTTTAGTCTTTATAAACTTGTCTTTTGAATTATTTTACAAAGTCACTACTGCTTTAAGTAATGTCATGGAGCTTTTAAGTATCCTATTTTAAGTGGACATTCCAGATTTAATAACTTATACAGTGATTTCTCAAAGTGAGGTGCCTGTACCAGCAACTTGAGCATCACCTGGAAACTTGTTTGAAATGCAAATTCTCAGTCCCCTTCCCCAGAGACCTCTGGGGAGAAGT
Organism: Physeter macrocephalus; assembly: GCF_002837175.3. Classification (NCBI taxonomy): domain Eukaryota; kingdom Metazoa; phylum Chordata; class Mammalia; order Artiodactyla; family Physeteridae; genus Physeter; species Physeter macrocephalus. The sequence continues at coordinate 59,153,408 of NC_041214.2, forward strand.
CTAGCAGTCTCTTAAAAACTTTCTGGTAATTCTGACAAGCTAAAATTTGAGAGCCTCTAGTTTGTAGCATCAAATGCATGCAATGAATATAAATTAACCAGGAGGGCCTTGATTTAAAGTAACGTGATTCTTTACATTCAAAATCTCTGTTATTTGAAATCTTTCTAGTCAGTTTTCTATTTTTGCCCATGTGTTCCTTGTTTCTCATATCTCTAAAGTGTCCTGAATTTGAATTTTTAACAAACACTTCTTTACTAGTGTATTTTCTCTTGTTCTCTCCCTGAATTTGTATTTTTTCAATAGTGAAAAGCCTGAGTTTGAATCTGTTATGCCACTAATTATATGACTTTGGGAAAGTGACTTGATCTTTCTGAGTCTTAGTTTTATTGTCTGTAAAATGAAGATAATATTATTTTGTAGATTTTTTAATGTGGATTAAATGATGTGGTTTGTGTCAATTAGTGAAGTGCCTGGCATAGAGTAAGGTTCCTGTTAATCTATCTGTCTGTCTATCATCTACCTTTTTTTTTTTTTTAACATCTTTAGGACTATAATTGCTTTACAATGGTGTGTTAGTTTCTGCTTTATAACAAGG
>NC_041214.2:59154120-59157255 GCF_002837175.3 Physeter macrocephalus
GGGTCATATGGTAGTTCTATTTGTAGTTTTTTAAGGAACCTCCATACTATTCTCCATAGTGGCTGTATCAATTTATATTCCCACCAAGAGTGCAAGAGGATTCCCTTTTCTCCACACCCTCTCCAGCATTTATTGTTTCTAGATTTTTTGACGGTGGCCATTCTGACTGGTGTGAGATGCTATCTCATTGTAGTTTTGATTTGCAATTCTCTAATGATTAATGATGTTGAGCATTCTTTCATGTGTTTGTTGGCAATCTGTATATCTTCTTTGGAGAAATGTCTATTTAGGTCTTCTGCCCATTTTTGGATTGGGTTGTTTGTTTTTTTGATATTGAGCTGCATGAGTTGCTTGTAAATTACCTTTCTTGATATATGATAATATATGAAAGTAAGTTCAGTCTGTTAGAATGGATACAAATTTTAGTAACTGTCAATGTTATTGTCGTAAAACAATATCTATAACGTTGGTATTCAGGGACAATATATTTTAATATCAATATCATTGGAACATGTCCCTTTATATTTATTTTCAAATGGTTTTGAATTGTCTTAAAGGTATTATTATATACCTAGTGTTTGCTTTGTTAGAGATTCTGAACCTAATTATAATGGTAAAACATTGGGTTCCCATCTTACCAATTCTTTTTCAGATTTTTCCCCTTGCTTAAAACACCTTGTCTCCAGCCAGAGCATGGCTATATGTGTATCCTCATTTTTAAACTATTATATACATTTTCCTTCCTTTGACTCATTCTCATTTCCTTTCTTATCTTATGCCTCAGTAATGACAGCATCTTTAGTACAGCTAAAATGAACAAGTATTTCATTACATTTAAAGTGCAGAGAAGTACAGAGTGAGATCATGGGTTATTTTAACTTTATTTGATAAAAATTCTTCTGGTTGTACTATGGTTCCCTGGAACAAAAGAAATGGCACTGAAGACTATTAAATTTCACCTTTAGTTTTAAGTTAACTTTCTTAGGTTGTCATCAAAATTCACTACTTGTTGATCGGGCATTCTGGAATAATAAAACAAAGTGAGAAAAATTCTGAAAAGAGTGACTGCTAGAGACAAAAAAAAAAAATCCCTAGTTGGTGAAAATGATAGAAAAATAAGTAATAATTGACTAATTTTAGAAAATTAACAGATATGAAAGGTATGCATTTTAACCTTTTTAAAATTTAGTATCTTCCTTTTGTCTTCAAACATAGATATGTGTCCTCTGTATTATAGTCTTTTAGCTTGACTTGCTATCTCATGCTGTTAAGTCTTTCTAGCTCATTGCTTTATGGTTAAATTGTTTGATGCTTTCTACTTCCACTTTCCATCTTCCATTTTCTTAAATTCATGCATTCCCATTTCTATCCCACCCCTCTACAGACCACTGCTCTCAGAAAAGGTCAGCACCTTGCATTGACAGGAGTGATCTCCATATATCATGTGCCTTGAACAGCACATCGGGTTATGAACGGTGTTAGAAGAAACCACAGAAACCATTTAGTTGAAGCATTTAGTTTACAGATGAGAAACCCCAAACCCAGAGAGGCTAAATGACCTAATCAAGGCCCCTTAACCAGTTAGTGATTGAGGCAAAGTAGAACTCCTGTACCCTGATTTCTGATTCAGTGTAGTCATAAGATTAAGTACTAACTTTCTAGTTCTAGAGGTAGAAATAAAACAGGACCTTTTTCTGGTACATGAATGAGTCTTTGCTAATTTTGGTGGTAGGTAACATTTCAATGCTTCTTGTGTACTAAATGCTTACTGAATGCTAAGTGTCTTGTATGGTTGACCTCATTTAATCCTCGCATTAATCCTACAAGGTCAGGAATGTTATTATCACCATTTTATAGATGGGAAAAATAAGGCAGATAATAACTTGCTTGATATCAGACAGTTATAGACTCAGAAAGTCCACATAAACAATAATAAGATGAAATACGTACATCTAAGTCCTCTTAGATAGAAGTTGCCTGTGAGTGGCCAGGACACTCAGTCCTCTCTTATCTAGTCAGGGCTGGGAAGGGGCAGAGTGGGGAAAACAGCATTGGTGGAGCTCAATCTCAGCAGGTACTCCAGTTTTGGTAAGAATCAGATGTATGTATGTCCTGTAGCCTCAGGGTTATTTCTACTATCTAATACTGCCTTATCACCCTCAAAGACCTAAATGCATCTTGTATAGTACATGTAAATTTTTATTTAGAATAAATATTGCTAGAGTCTATTACACAGTGGTGAGCAAAACAGATATAGTCACCAAAATACTAAGAGCAAGGAAAGCAGTCTAAACAATATTGTCCCATAATGAAACTTACATTCCCTCCCTATGCCGACAGAGTCTACATAATCTAGTGCTACTAATTCACCCTCTGTCCCTGTGTTCCCCACCCATTACTCTTCAACATATTCTTACTACATTACATCTTGGCAAGTCAACCTAGTATACCAAAACATATCATCATTTCAGCTTTTGTGCCATTCATTTATTGGCCCATTAATTCCACAGATATTCATTAAATACTTACTCTAAGTGAGATACCTAGCTGAACCAAGGAAGTAAAATAAGGAAGATACAGTTTTTATCATTAATTCTGTTAACAAAGGATAATAAGTATGCCAATGAAAGCTAATAAAGGAAATAGAGACCAAATGTTGTTGTTGTTGTTATTATAATAAAATAGTACTACTGTACTATTGTATCCCAGGCATTTTACATGTAGTATAATTATATAATAATATTTATGTTATTGTGTATTTCATCATGTACTAGGCACTGTGTCTTATGTATTTAGTTCAGTAACTAAGATGGCTATTACTAGTTCCATTTTTTTTAAATTGAAGTGTAGTTGATTTATAATATATTATTATGAGTCGGTATTTTTCAGATTATACTCCATTACAAGTTATTACAAAATAATGGCTCTAATTCCCTGTGATACATAATATATCTTGTTGCTTATCTATTTTATTTTATTTATTTATTTATTTTAAACATCTTTCTTGGAGTATAACTGTTTTACAATGGTGTGTTAGTTTCTGCTTTACAACAAAGTGAATCAGTTATACATATACATATGTTCCCATATCTCTTCCCTCTTGTGTCTCCCTCCCTCCCACCCTCCCTATCCCAC
>NC_041214.2:59157298-59159244 GCF_002837175.3 Physeter macrocephalus
ATTCTGTATGACAGACTCTAGGTCCATCCACCTCACTACAAATAACTCAATTTTGTTTCTTTTTATGGCTGAGTAATATTCCATTGTATATATGTGCCACATCTTCTTTATCCATTCATCTGTTGATGGACACTTAGGTTGCCTCCATGTCCTGGCTATTGTAAATAGAGCTGCAATGAACATTTTGGTACATGACTCTTTTTGAATTATGGTTTTCTCAGGGTATATGACCAGTAGTGGGATTATGGGGTCGTATGGTAGTTCTAGTTGCAGTTTTTTAAGGAACCTCCATACTGTTCTCCATAGTGGCTGTATCAATTTACATTCCCACCAGCAGTGCAAGAGTGTTCCCTTTTCTCCACACCCTCTCCAGCATTTACTGTTTCTAGATTTTTTGATGATGGCCATTCTGACCGGTGTGAGATGATATCTCATTGTAGTTTTGATTTGCATTTCCCAATGATTAATGACTTTGCGCATTCTTTCACGTGTTTGTTGCCAATCTGTATATCTTCTTTGGAGAAATGTCTATTTATTTCTTCTGCCCGTTTTTGGATTGGGTTGTTTGTTGTTTTGTTATTGAGCTGCATGAATTGCTTATAAATTTCGGAGATTAATCCTTTGTCAGTTGCTTCATTTGCAAATATTTTCTTCCATTCTGAAGGTTGTCTCTTGGTCTTATTTATGGTATCCTTTGCTGTGCAAAAGCTTTTAAGTTTCATTAGGTCCCATAGATTGCTTTTGCTATTTGGGGTCTTTTGTGTTTCCATACAAATTGTGAAATTTTTTTTTCTAGTTCTGTAAAAAATGCTAGTGGTAGTTTGATAGGGATTGCATTGAATCTGTAGATTGCTTTGGGTAGTAGAGTCATTTTCACAATGTTGATTCTTCCAATCCAAGAACATGGTATATTTCTCCACCTATTTGTATCATCTTTAATTTCTTTCATCAGTGTCTTATAGTTTTCTGCATACAAGTTTTTTGTCTCCTTAGGTAGGTTTATTCCTAGATATTTTATTCTTTTTGTTGCCGTGGTAAATGGGAGTGTTTTCTTAATTTCACTCTCAGATTTTTCATCATTAGTGTATAAGAATGCCAGAGATTTCTGTGCATTAATTTTGTATCCTGCTACTTTACCAAATTCATTGATTAGCTCTAGTAGTTTTCTGGTGGCATCTTTAGTATTCTCTATGTATAGTATCATGTCATCTGCAAACAGTGACAGCTTTACTTCTTCTTTTCCTATTTGGATTCCTTTTATTTCTTTTTCTTCTCTGATTGCTGTGGCTAGAACTTCCAAAACTATGTTGAATAAGAGTGGTGAGAGTGGGCACCCTTGTCTTGTTCCTGATCTTAGTGGAAATGGTTTCAGTTTTTCACCATTGATAACGATGCTGGCTGTGGGTTTGTCATATATGGCCTTTATTATGTTGAGGAAAGTTCCCTCTATGCCTACTTTCTGCAGGGATTTTATCATAAATCGGTGTTGAATTTTGTCAAAAGCTTTCTCTGCATCTATTGAGGGGATGATATGATTTTTCTCCATCAGTTGGTTGATATGGTGTATCGTGTTGATTGATTTGCATATATTGAAGAATCCTTGCATTCCTGGGATAAACCCCACTGGATCATGTTGTATGATCCTTTTAATGTGCTGTTGGATTCTGTTTGCTACTATTTTGTTGAGGATTTTTGCATCTATATTCATCAGTGATATTGGCCTGTAGTTTTCTTTCTTTGTGACGTCTTTGTCTGGTTTTGGTATCAGGGTGATGGTGGCCTCACCGAATGAGTTTGGGAGTGTTCCTCCCTCTGCTATTTTTTGGAAGAGTTTGAGAAGGATAGGTGTTAGCTCTTCTCTAAATGTTTGATAGGATTCGCCTGTGAAGCCATCTGGTCCTGGGCTTTTGTTTGTTGGAAGATTTTTAATCACAGTTTCAATTTCA
>NC_041214.2:59160325-59161748 GCF_002837175.3 Physeter macrocephalus
GTTTCTTAAGGTAGGATTGTATTGCTATAAACTTCCCTCTTAGAACTGCTTTTGCTGCATCCCATAGGTTTTGGGTCATCGTGTCTCCATTGTCATTTGTTTCTAAGTATTTTTTGATTTCGTCTTTGATTTCTTCAGTGATCACTTCTTTACTCAGTAGTGTATTGTTTAGCCTCCATGTGTTGGTATTTGTTACAGATCGTTTCCTGTAATTGATATCTAGTCTCATAGCGTTGTGGTTGGAAAAGATACTTCATACGATTTCAATTTTCTTAAATTTACCAAGGCTCAGCCAGTCTGTTTCTTTTGGTGGGAGCATTTAATTCATTTACATTTAAGGTAATATCAATATGTATGTTCCTATTACCATTTACTGAATTGTTTCGGGTTTGTTTTTGTAGGTCTTTTCCTTCTCTTGTGTTTCTTGCCTAGAGAAGTTCCTTTAGCATTTGTTGTAAAGCTGGATTGGTGGTGCTGAACTCTCTCAGCTCTTGCTTGTCTGTAAGGTTTTAATTTCTCCATCAAATCTGAATGAGATCCTTGCTGGGTAGAGTAATTTTCAGTAGGTTTTTCTCCTTCATCACTTTAAATATGTCCTGCCACTCCCTTCTGGCTTGCAGAGTTTCTGCTGAAAGATCAGATGTTAACCTTATGAGGATTCCCTTGTGTGTAATTTGTTGTTTTTCCCTTGTTGCTTTTAATATATTTTCTTTGTATTTAATTTTTGATACTTTGATTAATATGTGTCTTGGCATCTTTCTCCTTGGATTTATCCTCTATGGGACTCTCTGTGCTTCCTGGACTCGATTGACTATTTCCTTTCCCATATTAGGGAAGTTTTCAACTATAATCTCTTCAAATATTTTCTCAGTCTCTTTCTTTTTCTCTTCTTCTTCTGGGACCCCTATAATTCGAATGTTGGTGCGTTTAATGTTGTCCCAGAGGTCTCTGAGACTGTCCTCAGTTCTTTTCATTCTTTTTTCTTTATTCTGCTCTGCAGTAGTGATTTCCACTATTTTATCTTCCAGGTCACTTATCCATCCTTCTGCCTCAGTTATTCTGCTACTGAGCCCATCTAGAGGATTTTTCATTTCATTTATTGTGTTGCTCATCGTTGCTTGCTTCCTCTTTATTTCTTCTAGGTCCTTGTTAACTGTTTCTTGCAATTTGTCTATTCTATTTCCAAGATTTTGGATCATCTTTACTATCATTATTCTGAATTCTTTTTCAGGTAGACTGCCTATTTCCTCTTCATTTGTTAGGTCTGGTGGGTTTTTACCTTGCTCCTTCATCTGCTATGTGTTTTTCTGTCTTTTCATTTTGCTTATTGTGTTTGGGGTCTCCTTTTTGAAGGTTGCAAGTTCGTAGTTCCCGTTGTTTTTGTGTCTGTCCCCAGTGGCTAAGGTTGGTTCAGTGGGTTTCC